>NW_018165437.1:346722-350118 GCF_001263595.1 Phalaenopsis equestris | reverse complement strand
TCATAGCTTGCCACTATGACCTACATGGCCAACTATGACTTACGTGTTTCATAGCTCACACAGCTCTTGACGCTGGCCCCCACGACATATAGACATCATTGCAACTCACCACTACGACTTACGAAAATATGATCTACGTGGTTCAAAGCTAGTGTAGCTCCCGACTTCGACCCTAGTGGCATATGGACGTCGTCATAAATCACCGCTATGGCCTACGTGACCAACTAAGGTCTATGTAGTTCACAACTTGTACAGTTCCTGACTCCAGCCTCTGCGGTCTATGAACATCGTTGCAACTCATCACTATAACTCATGTGACCAACTACAACCTACATGTCTTAATGCTTATGCAGCTTCCTACTACGGTGTTTAGGCCAACCAATGCTCTCGAAGCAACCATCTACAACCCACATGACTAACTATAACATGACTTTCAACTACTGCATATGCGACAAGCTGGTGCTACGACCACCATCTCTGACATTTACGACAGACTATTGCCCTATAACAATTGAATACGGTCTCTGCAGCCTATTATCATCAAGAACTACATTCATTACAGTTAGACTATGACTGTTATTAATGAATTATTGTTCTACATTTATAACGATCATTTTTATAGCTTAATCTTTCCTAATTCAACAGAAGAGTATACTCATGTATTCAAAATTACATACTGGATCACTTCAACTAGGTTAGGGCCCGTGATTTTTTCCCCTTTCCAAGGTTTTCCACATAAAAAGTCGAGGTTGCTCGTCCTACTTACTACTCTCTTTAATTACCTAAGTGTGTGCTGAATTTTCGTGCAACACTAAGACAAGAAATTCATGAATCAAACGCCGCGGACCTTCTGGCATGCACCAGCTATCTTAATTAAAATTTCTAAAACTTGCGCTCCATACAACATTACAAAAGAATAATACACTCTGTTTGATCTCAACAACTTCATAAATGTTAAAGTTAAAATTTCATATTAGTGATATTTTTTTTTATACTAAAGTTTCAGTATCATAAATGTAAAATAAAATATATTTAGCTATTACATAGGTAAATACATAAAGAATTATGTGGTTTATGTAAATAATGTCCCGACCACTTTTTTTCTACTGGAAAACTTACAATACCTGCAGGTTCACAAAATTTTCTAGCAAGCGAGCCAGCTGCGCCTTCTGTTTATGTCTATCATAAGCACCCATGTGATGATGTGAATGCTGTACTGCGAGCTGGACCATCACAATAATAATGCATTATTTCATATTGTCCAATCTCTTTCAATAAAGAAAGCTATGTATAAGGAAAAAAATGGAAATAATTAGAAAGGTACAGCTTTATTTGTTTTGTCACAGGCACTTCATGGCCAAGTCAGTTGAATAAACGTGCCAAATCTTACACTAAGAGGGATATTAGTTGCCATATTTGAATTTTGCTTTGCTTGGGAAAATAATATGAGTAATTTCTTTCAGGAGAAAATAGTGGGTGACATTGTTTTTTGCTTATTCTTTTAGGGTCAGAGCATAAATTACACAGTTTTGTAATGTTTATACTTCTAACCCTTTAGCATGCTGAAATGCTGATGATTGATTTATCAAGAGAGCTATTAGTATGAACATAGTGATATTTAGAGCATTGGATAGTAAGTAAATCATTAAGTAAATGTTTTTAACAAGTCATGGAAGAAATTGGAACAATAAGCTAAACGATGATGAAATTAGAATTTATAGAATAAGAAATGTGTACATTAGAGGGTCCATAAGAATATTAACTATTAAAAGTAAAATGATGAGGGATAAGCTTAAGTTGTTTAAGGATATATAATAAAACATATTTATAAAATGAGTAGATTGAATCATCTTTAAATGATTAAGAAAAATGTAGATCAAGTATAAAATAGATAAGAGGTTGTAATGATAAATGAAATTAATAAAATTCTCATCTATAGTGTGTTGGTTGAGAGCTTGTTTATATAGTGTGGGTGTATTTAACATTAAATTCACATAAATTTCCAAAAAATAAAATTTACTTGGCAGAATGAAACTATATATATATATATATATATCTGAGCTAGGTATAAGACCTCTTTAAGTGTACACGACATCTTAGACTGTCTTTCTTTGGCCCTTACTACCATTGAGACCATATACCTCAAGTGGTGCAATAGTGTCATTGACTAGCTCTCAACTTGAAGATAAGTCCCTGTACTTTTCTTCTTGACCTAGTCTTTCTAAGACATTAAACTTGTTTTCTTTGATTTTATTATTTGAAATCTAACTAGAAATTAAAATTTCATCCTACTGATCCCCAAAAATGACATTGGTAATCCAAATTCATAGCTTATAAGAAAATGCACGCACACACATCAACCTTTGATAAATATCCTTCTTGCTCATCCCCAGCAGATATCACCTTCCATATCAGCAATGGGTGTTCACTAAGCTACCCATGGTGGATACTAGCACAGTTCCTCTCTTACTGAGTTATATGCTCTTTAAGGGAAAGTTAACGTCAACCACTCTCGATTAGTTTGTTAATTGCCTTGGTCAACGCCAATACGCGAGGTGTGCTTCTTTAGCACACCAAACCTATTGGGGGTCTAATTGTTGACCTCACTTTTGGGTGAGGGTTTTGGGTCTTTCCTTTAGTGACTAGTATCTAGCCTTAGGTCTTTCCTAATGACTATTTTAGCATCTTAGAAATGGTACACACCTTCTCATTCGACATTACAACCAAATCTTTGTTCTCTATATTTGTTTCATATGTGATCAATAATCGTTAATACAGAGATTAGAGATTAAATAAGGGAATCCTGATGAGGATTCTTATAAGACATTTGGACCATATGAAATCCTTGCACTGCTCAACACCTTTTTTATACTTCAATACATTGTATCATCATTTATAATCATCATGATCATCACAAATATTGCATTTTCATATCACATTGTTGCAATCATTACACTCATGGACCTGACCAAAATTATTTAAACCCAGTTTCCCATAAAATACCCAACTTGAATATTCTAATTAATTCAAATTTCCCCAAAACTGTCGTTGAATCACAAAACTCACTTCAACTTATTTGATATTATCTTTCACACTAATTGAAACCCAAAAATTACAAAATACCCAATTTTCCCAAAAAATAATAAAAATACCGCTCGACCCCAAAAATATCAAATTTTCTAGAATCTCACAGAGTCATCAATAAGTTATAAAAATCACACCAAATCATTCCTTATGTCTTCCTGAGAGTTTTGACTACAATATTGTCATACTTTCGGACAAATTTTTGAGACCAAGGCACTAAAATAAAGAATATTTAAAAAATGCTTAGGAGATCACAAAAACCTTCCACATTGATAAAAAAATGATCTTGGACAATATCCTTTGACTCCAAAT
>NW_018165437.1:316280-339969 GCF_001263595.1 Phalaenopsis equestris | reverse complement strand
AGCCTTCGTGGTCCCTCGAGAATAAATATATCTGAGCCTAGTCCCATACGAGTGCTTGCGGTCCCCCTGTCCGGGTTTTCTTTTTGTTTTATCAAAGTTTTGGTGGACGAGATATTCGTTTTACTTTTCTTTTCTTTCGGGATTTCCCCCTGGAGTTTTGAGGATTTTCTTTTACTCGAGTCTCTTTCGTTGATTTTCTCGAGTTTCTCCGCTTTTCTTCGGGTTTCCTGGACGACGTTTCTTTCAGGATTTACTTTTTGAGATGCATTTAGGTTTGTCATGCTCAAAGGACAGCGGATTTTACAGGCATACAGGTTTGCTTTACATTTTACAGTATTTAGTTTTCCTGCTTCTACCTGCTACTGCTCTTCTTATACAGCATGTTACACTTGTCTTGCTTCTACTTGCTACAGCATGTTACACTTGTCTTGCTTCTACTTGCTACAGCATGTTACACTTGTCTTGCTTCTACTTGCTACTGCTCCTCTTATACAGCATGTTACACTTGTCCTGTTTCTACCTGCTTTCATGTATAGCATGTTGTATTGCTCCTATTTTACTTACTACTGCTCCACTTGCATGCTACTGTTCATTCCTGTATTGCACATTTTACATTTTATAACTTTAAACATGTTTACCCTTTTTTACATAGAATGTTTAGAGGACTACAATCATAGGGCCGTTTGATTTGATACTACGACTGGACACCCTAGAAAACTTAAACTCGTTACGTCAAGGAGCTTGGAGCTAGCGCAGTGGGCAGCACGGCCATCTTCAACAGCAGAACATGACTTCCCCAGCAAAACATTTTCCTTTTCCTAGAAATTAAATAACAATCCATAGGTTTTTGAGGTTGTTTGCCTAGCGCAACATAAATCCTCCACCTTTTTTTTTTCTTTAGGCATTCGTATAGCTCTGCCGTACGATTTAAGCCCTAAACTCGTTCTAGGTTCCGAGGTTGTCGCCTGATACGACGTAAACCCTCATATCTTCTAGGCAATTTGAGTGACCCTGTCACGCAAATATAAGCCCTAATTAAATAAAATTGGCGGGATAAAACACTTTAATATTTTCTTCTCAAAATTGGAGCCAAATCATAGGATAGACTGGGAAGTCACTGAGGTTCTCCTCAGGATCTGTGGCCTCCCCTAGTTTCTCTTCATTTGGATTCCTTAACAATGTTCCAGATTTGAGCTTTTCCCCTTCACACCTCTTCGTCCGATTTCGTTGTAAAGTCCTATCCTTTTGACCTCTTTGAAGACATTATCCCCTGATTTTTATCGAGAGTTTTCTTAGGTGACTTCGGTCATTTGAGATGTAATTAACTATAGGGGCTTGCCCTTATAGGGAGCTTTTCCGAACCCAGCTTAAAATAAACCCTATTTAATTATTTGTATTAAATAGGGGAACTTGTCGGCAAATAAAATGGTTTCGCAGACCCAAACGGACGTCATATCTTTCTTAGTTTATTTGATCGAGCTTCATCCTCAGGTCTTGTGTTTATTCTTCGGGGTAGATACAGGATTTGAGGTAGAGCGCTCTTTCATTTAAACTGTGAAAAATATGAGGTCAGTTTGATTTCGTATTTTTCTAAAATTATATATATATATGTAAATTAAAAAGTCCTTCCGAAGCGGGTGACGGGATTTCGATTCCGGCGACCGACAGCTTCTTACGGGCGACCCCCAAACGTAACTCCCCCCTCTTTTTAAACGCCGACAATCCTCGATGGCATTTCTCCATTCGCCTTTCAAAATGATGGTCAAGGAATGGCTAATCACTCTTTATGCATCCAAAGTCGGCCTCTTGAGGCTAGTGACTTTTAGGTCGTCATGCTCATTCATGAACTTTCTGATGGAATTTCTCAATTAATTATCAATCAAAGTTGGTTTTCCACCTAGTGTTCCCATCAGTAAATGGCGCCTTAGATGAGAAGAAGCCATGGAATCCAAGGGTGATATGCCCATTCTATATTATAATGAGTCATTGTTAGTGAGGCAACATCTCAATTTGCTCAAGAAAGCAATTTTTCTATCATCATTAAGTCAATACCTTCCATCCCATCAGCTTAACGGCTGACAGTTCATGTCATCATTGAGTAAACTTGCCATAGGTTTCTCCGCATGGTGAGTCATTCTCATCCTTCCATTTCTACTAATTGAGTTCCAAAGCCGCGAAGTCTTGGACTGGCACTGAGTTGCCAGCAAATTATCGCCAACAACTCTACAATCCATCAACTACATTGTTGATGGCCTTCCTTCACCTATGACGTCCAACCTGATGACTTGAAGTCATTGAAGGCAATAAGTTAGCGTAATGAAATATACTCAGCTTTGATTGCTACATATAACAAAGCCATTGGGATACATTTTTTTTGTCTAATTGGTTATAACACTGACTCAGATAAAATTTTTTGTGTCTCGGGCCATCTCTTGATCGCATTCGATGGATGTCACAAACATTCTGAGGTACAGATTTGAAGCTATTTCACTGTAACATAGAATTAACTACTATATACTTTAATCCATCTTAAGACTGAGAGTAATCCCCTTAATGAAAACACGCTTATGTAGAATCTAGGCTGTTGACCCAATTTTACACTTCCAATATGAATCATTCAATCTCTTAATCAAATGAACCAGATTATCTTTGTTGTGTGAAACATATGTAACCCAACTAATGCCCATTGGTGGGCCACTATATTATAATAATAGTATTAGCTTGCCCAAGTGTGCATGGGCCTTCGCCATCCAAAATACCTTATAATGTTTATTAAAAAGATGAACAGTAATGAGTTTTAGGATTTGTAGCAAGCCTATGCTCATCGATCAACCCAAAGATTAAAAGGGTCATAAAAAATGATACCACTAATCATTGAATTTAAAAGCCCTAATCATTATTTTGAAATCAAATATTAGATTATTGAATTAGGCCGATATCAACGCCAGCATTACACATACTAGATATTATAATATGTACAACCTAAGTTATGGTTAGAGATGCTTTTCTTCACATACTTATACAATGTTGTACTAACATAGGTTGTCGTTGTAGAATGTTGCAAAGACAAAGGCTGACGTACTAAGGTAGATATATTCTCCCTTACAGGGGCTTATTTTAGTGCCCTCGAAAGCACCGCATGCTTGCCTGATTGTACATACTGTGAATGGCTAAAAAATAGAGAGAAGTTTATGCATGTACTAACATTCAATTTTGTAAGGGTGGCTTTAATTTTTGCATTTCCAGTCTACTACTTAATTTAAAAAAGTCATGTAAATACTTAAATTGGTTCAGAAAAAAAGCAGCAAAACTAATAATTCAAACGAGGTTTTTCAAGGTCATTCTTTATGCATATATCATATAGAATTAAGTTATATTTATAGTGAAGCCTAACTATCTATTTATTTGTCTCTGCAATGATATATTATAAAACCTAGCTAGACTTGTACATTATTTATTCATGTGTACATCATTTAATTGATAGTTTATGTGATTGTGCACAAATCTTGCATGCCCTTTCCATGTTTCTTCACTTGAGATGTAAATAGCCTAGTTGTGCTTTGATTAGGCTCTTAATATTTTAAATATTTTATACAGCATAAAAACCATAAAAACATGTCAATATTTGAACTGGTTCAGAAACGAAAGGTCAAACTAATAATGCAAACCAAGTCTTTCAAAGCCACATATGCCATTCTTGATGTATATCTTATAGAATTAAATTATAATTATAGTGAAGCTCAACTATCTATTTTTTGTCTTTCCAATGATATAATCATTTAATTGATTCTTTATGTGATTGTGTGCTAATCTTGCAAGCCCTTTCCCATGTTTCTTCACTTGAGATGTGAATAGCTTAGATGTGCTTTGATTAGGCTCTTAAAATGTTAAATACTTTATACTAACAACTAAAAGGCTTAGAAGCAATCATAGTAGAATGACCTCTAAAATTAAGTGCATGGTTTTCCTTTTTAAATAATTAATCTTTGCAAGTCAATAACTAATTGACCTATCCATTAAAAGCATTCTCATCAAATTCAATGAAAACCATAGATTCACACACATGCATAGTACAATAAATCATGTTAGATTTACGTTACACAACTCAATAAAGACTAGAAATTAAAGCAAATATGCATATGACTCATTGTATCCATTCATGATTAAGCTATCTTTACCTTAGTGGCAAGTCTTCTTCATGATGCAGTCAACAATAATAGCGAACCTAAACCCATATGGATGCAGTCACCCTAGCTAAATCTTAGGAAGTTGTCTGTCGCAACCCGGCTCGAGACTTAGAATTAACTAGAGTGGGAACAGTGGTCGGACTGTATTAAAATTTAAATATCATTCCACATAATTTTTAGAAAACTTCCAATCTATAAAAGAGTCACTCATAATCCACAAAATGTATTATACAAAAATCAAAAACATCCAAAAACCACATAATTTGTTGACAACATCTCTAACGAATAGCTAACAAAATAATCATAATATGAAAAAAAAAATAGTATAAAGAAGTTACAACCATAATACCTAGCAGCGGTAGTCCTCCTCCTATAAGCTAAATCCTGCCTGTGAGACATAACAACCTGAGACTTTTTTTGCTGAAATAAAACATTAATTTCAATTGCAAGTTTGACTTAGTGAGCAATCTTAATCTAATATACATTAATTTATTATGTCAATGCTATGCATGAATGATTAAGAAAATGTAGTTCACTTATTTATAAAACTTTAAATTTTCATGTTAATTGCGTATTTACTATTTTAACCTCTTTAAGAGTTATAATAGAATTACCGTCATACTTAAAGGTATTCCAAAAAATGTACAAAAATGTACCATCAAAAAATGTAACCGTATGTACCCTAAAAAATGTACCAAAAAGTATCCTAAAAAAGTACTCGCAGGTACTCTAAAAAACGTACCCGAATGTAACCTCAAATTGGACCTAAAGGTATACCATTATCATTTTTGTTAAGGTGCACAAGTAGATCGCATCCCATATCAGTATCATCTGGAGTTAATTTTATATCACTTAAACTTTTACATTTTATTTCACATCAACTTAAAATCCTTTAAAATATACTTTCATATTTTCATTATTTTCCTCTCATTTATGATACACATTTCAAACTTTCAAAATGCAATACATAAGTGAAATAATTATTTTACATTGTTTAATATAGTAATTATTCCATTAATAAAATCTTAATTAATGCACAAAAAAATCAATCATAACGTTACTAGGGTGTTTGTCCACTGGATCAATATGTCTAATGAGCAAAAAAAGAGCAGATTTAATCAAGCTATCAACGATTACCCAAATAGCATCACGATTCTTACGTGATCTTGGCAACCCAATAACAAAATGCATCGCAATCTCCTCTTATTTTCACTCTACAATCTATAAAGACTACAACTGACCTCTAAGATGATGATACTCTCTCTTTACTGGCTAGCATGAAGAGCACTTAGCCACAAATTCTGTCACACTTCTCTTAAATCCTGACCACCAGAATGCTTGTTTGAGATCTTGATACATTTATTGCTCCTTGGACAAATAATATAGCCAGATAAATATGTTTCCTTCAAAATTTCTCATCTCAGATCATCAATATTTAGAACAAAAACCCTGCATTTATACCTCAATAAATCATCCCGATCTAGCACATACATCTCCAAACCGCCTAGCTTAATTTGTTCTAAGACTTTCGAAACACTACTATCTCTGGCTAAAGAATCTTCACTTTTGCCTTCAAAGTTGGCTGCATCGTCAGCTGATATAGTCGAACCATACCATCATCACCATAATCAGCTATAGATAGCTACAACTTTTCAAGATTTTTAATTAACTACTCCTGCTGAGTAAATAAACAGTTTAAATTACTTGAAGCTTTTCCACTCAATGCATATGTCACCACATTTGTCTTTTCCATATCATGTTGAATATCAAAATCATAATCTTTAATAAACTTCAGTCATCTTTGTCTCAGGTTCAGTAATTTCTGAGTGAAAGCATACTTCAAACTCTGGTGGTTAGTAAAAACTTTGCATCAACTTTGTACAGATAATGCATCCATATTTTAAGTGTAAATACAACTGATGCAATCTCCAATTCGTAAGATCCTTTTCATGATTTTTTAATTGTCGTGATGCATATACAATGATCCTACCATGTTGTATAAGTACATAACTCAAACCCCTCAAAGGTGCATCGCTGAAAATTTGAAACCAATCAAAACATGAATGAATGGCCAAAATTGGAACAGACATTAAGCAAGTCTTCAGCATCTGAAAAACCTCCTCACAACGATTTGACCATTCAAATTTCATTGCCTTCTAGGTCAATCTTTATAGTGGCACAGCAACCTGTGAGAACTCCTCGACAAATCTCTTCTTTTAACCAGTCGGACCTAAAAGCTCTTGACCTCAATGATAGTAGGTCTCGGCCAATTTGCAATCTCCTTGACCTTATTCTGATCCATAGATATATCTTCTTCACTGATAATATGTACAAGAAAAGCTACAATCACATTTGGAAAATTTGACAAAAAGTGTATTCTCCTTCAAATTTTTTAGCATAGTCGGGGGTGTAAACGGGCCAAACATGAGCAAGCTTGAGCTTTAGCTCATGTTCTACTCGTTTAAAAATATAATTTTTCGTGTTCGACTCGTTTATATGTGGAACACATAAAATTTGTGTGTTAGACTTGTTTGATTAGTGAGCCGAACAAAAGCGGTTCGCAAACATAAATCCATTTTGATAACTCTAGTCTCGCAGGCATAAGATGTTAAAGGTACGGACGAAATTTAAATTTTTTTATTTATATTAAAACATCATTTAAATATAATTTAATATATTTTTATTCTTTTTTTAATTAAAAATTTTGATGGATTATAGATCTTTATAGTCTTGTAGACAATTAAATTTTTAAAAAAAAGTACTCATCAATTATATATATATATATAATTATATATATATATATATATATTATTTCGAGTCAAACTGAGTCGAACACGGACAAACAAATGTTTGTCCATGTTCTACTCGTTTCTATATCGAGCACAAAAAAATTGTTAGTGTTCAACTCGTTTACTTAGCGAACGAATCAAGCATGAGCTTCTTAGCGAACCCAACATAAATTGTTCACGAATAATGAGTCATTTTGACAGTCATAAGCACATGTAAATAATATGTATGGTTGGCTTCATCACTTAAATATATAGAATATCATTAACAAATAAAATCATGAAAGTATCTAAAAGCTGCCTGAAGACCCTGTTCATCGGGTTCATGAAAACTGCTAGAGCACTTATCAGTACAAATGGTATCAACACGACTTCATAGTGCCCAAATTTAGTCCAAAAAGCTGCCTTCACTATGTCTTCTTCTTTAATCCTCAGGTGGAGATAACCTGACCTTAAATAAATTATTGAAAAATAGATAAGCCCCTTCAAACATGTCAAATAAATCATTAGTCCTTGGCAGCGGATGTTTTTTTTAACTGTGAGCTTATTTAACTCCCTCTAGTCAATGCCCATCCTGAAGCTCCCATCCTTCTTCACAAATAATATTGGAGCTCCCCAAGGTGAAGTGTTGGGCCTGATTAACCAATTATTTAGTAACTCCTGCAACTCTTTAATTGTCATTCTATATGGTGCCTTGGATACTGGTTCAGAACATGACAAAAGCTTCATAGTGGAATCAATCTCTTGCATTGATGGTAACTCTAGTAAATCAAGAAAGAACACATTTGGATATTCTCTTATCACTGGAATATCGCCCAAAGACTACCTGAGCAAGAAAGCCTTAATTTTCACAATTCAACAATTTATAAACTTTCAAACTTGTAATTATCATAAATATCAGTCTTGTCAACATAAAAATTAACTTCCACTTCCCCTGGTATATGTATTTTGACGATCTTTCTATGGCAATCAATGGTGACACTTTTTAGAAATATAATTCATGCATAAAATGACCTCAAACTCTACCAAGGGTAATACAATAAGCTGTGCTTCAAAATATTTTCTGACAATCATAAGCTTCACCTCACATGATTGATTTTTGATTAACTTCCAGAAAAGTATTATTTGGCACTCTAACTGATGGTATCACAAGTATTGAAATAACATTCAATTGCATCACTTTAACCAGTTCCCCAGCTATAAAAGAGTGATGCTCCCGAATCAAACAACATTCTTATTGACATGTTTTGAAGATATATGATACCTATTAAAAAAATCATTACATTGAACATTTAGAGTTGACTTATTAATATAACTAAGTTTTTATGGGTGGGTTATTATGAAAAACAGGACATAAATTTCATCATGCTTAAACATGCACTAGGTTAACATTCCAAAGAGTAAAACATACTTCTGATCACGTCAGGAAAGTCCTTAACTTATTGTTGTGAAAGTGCATATACTCTGAGTTGGACATTTTGTTGAGTTTGACAAGGATTCGGCACAGATTCTAAAGATTCAACTGTCTCTGGTCTACCATAGCTCCTCTGAGGTGGTGCAGCATTGACCCTGGATTCGTTGGAGCCCTTTGACCCACTCCAGGGCAGTTCTTCGCTATATGTCCTGACTGATAGCACCAAAAGTAGGTATTGAACCCAGACAGACATTCGCACTTATGAGATTTTCTATGCTTGCCAAATTTCATAAATTTAAATTGAGTGTCAACTTTGTTGGATCTAGCCTTCTTAGCATCCGCATTACTTGACTGGAAGAACTGCATACTCTAAGAGCCTTGAGGAAATTTGTAACTTTCTGAATTTCTTATATTCTGAAAATCCTTTCCTTTGAGTAGCCTCCAAATCTAGCTCAATCCTCTTAACTACCTACACGATGACAGAATAATCATCGATTCCAATAGGAATCAATGATTGTCTAATAATATCTTTCAATCCAAATTAAAATAGGCGACACGTCTCCCCTGAATTTGGAATCAACTAGGGTGCATGCTTTAAAAGCATGGTGAATTCAACTTCATATTGCATTATAGAGTGATCACCTAGTATCAATCGAATAAATTGCTCTGCATTTGCCTCCTAGGGGGGTCAGTGGTACAACAAGTCTATAAAATGTTCACAATCTAGTCCAACTGAACTATGTGGCTGGCTCTACTCCTATATTTCTCCCGTAATTATCCTCGTCACCATCTCTCTGCTTTTCCCTCTTTTTCCCTCTAACGCAAATGTGGTCAGTATAACCATCCTCTTAGAAGGACAAAATAACTCATCTAAGATCTTCTCAACCCTCAGCAGCCAGTTTTCAACATCCACTGGACCTCCTCATCAAAAAAAGAAAAGTGGTCTCAAATCCTGAAATAATTTCAAGTACTTCCATCTGACCACTTCAACTAGAACAGGTCAGAGTTTGAGATTTCTTAATCAATTGAGTTACTACAGTCATCATCTCAGTAAATGCTTGTATTCACAGTAATTTGTGGGGATTTCTCAAATTCTATCATATCATCTCTAGTTTTTTCCCCCTATTTTTATATTTCTGAAATAATTATAATTAAACACAATTTAGCCCTTTATTAATACTACTTATAAAATAATTTAATCATCAATATGACTATTTTTAAGTATGATCTAACCTAATTTCTCTGATACCACTTTCATCACGACCAAATCCGGAAGTTAAAATTAACTAAGGCAGAAATAGTAGTCTAACAGTATAAACATTTCTATATCATTCCACATAATTTTTAGAAAACTCTCAATATATACATTTATAACCCACAAAGTGTAATATACAAAAAATCAAAATATCCAGAAACCACATAATCTGTAGATAGCATCTCTAACCAACACTAAATAATATAATCAAAATATAAAAGAAAATAATACAAAGAAACTACAATGATAATAGATAATAGCAATAATCCTCCTATAAACTAAATCCTGCCTGACAGATATAACAACTTAAGACTTTTCTTTCCTAAAATAAAACGTTAATTTTAACCGCAAGTTTGACTTAATGAGCAATCTTAATTTAAAATGAATTAAATTATTATGTCAATGCAATATATGAAAGAACAAAGAAAATACAGTTCATTTATTTATAAATATTTAAATATTCATGCTAAATTTATCTTTTCCCGTTTCACTTAAAGCATTTACCGTTTTAATTTTTTTAAAATTAAAAAAGAATTACTATCATACCCGAAGATATCCTCAAAAGAATAACTAAAGGTACCATAAAAATCGTACCCATATGTACTCTCAAAAATCGTACTCATATATACCCTTAAATTGCACCCGAATGTACACCTTTATTATTTCATTTAATCTGCACAAGTATAGCACATCTTCTTCAAGTACCATCTAGGCATAATCCAGTAGAATTTAAACTTTTACATTTCATTTCATATTAATTTAAAATATTTTAGAATGTAACTTCATCTTTCTGTCATTTTTCTCTCATTTATGATACGTTTCAAACTTGAAAATGCAATACCTTCCTCAAATCATGATAATTTGTGGGCTTATTTCACACTTCCTAATAAAAAAAAATTAATAACACTAATTAATTTAACTAATTATATCATTAATTGGAATAGTAATACAGGGTATAACGTTTATCTTATAGGTTTTCAGGTCAATCTTTCCCTTGCTCGTTTCATCAATTTCTTTTCCTTCAAAGCAAAAATTCCTATGTTAAAGTTCTGATTCAATTTGACATTGCATTAAACACTCACACGCACACACATATATAATACATAACATTTTATCAATTCATATGATTAAATTTAAATTGACCGTATAATAATCGGTCGATTGCCCTATCTCACACGCGTTTAAAGCTCCATCTTCCCACAGAACGAGGGTTTCTTTACTTCAGCCTTCGGTCACAACTTCTTCTACACACGAGCACAAAATAAAAGACTTTCCTCCTTCAATCTCGATGCAAAATCTTCTGCTACGGCTAGCACAATGCCAAGTGTGACCTCCTTAGGGCCTGGCTTCTTCCAGCCACTCCTCTTCTTCTACGCGAGCATGGCTCCCAATCTTTATCTTCCTTGGGTTTCGATGCGGGTAAAATTTCACAGGTACGGCACGACGAGGTTTGGGTTTCCTTCGCCTTTTCTCCCCACATGCAAGCCTACTCCTTCGATTGATCTGTTAGGGCTCATCGTCGCCTCTTACGCACGCAAACGTCGAAACTCCTACGAATGAACACTGTAACTTCTTCTTCCTCCTTTCTCACTCTCGGTTACGAAAGTTTTTCCTCTCTCGCTCACTCGTCTGTTTCATTGGTTCCAATGAGTAACATGACTCTTAAGTTTCATAACCAAATGTGTGCTTATCTTAGTGCCTATTCGATTTGTTATTATCATTATTATTTAGTTTTTATTTTTTTTTCTATTACTACATTGTCCATCACATATATCAATCACAACATCATGGTCATTGCCCTAGAGCATGCCCTATGGAGGCGCAACACATAGTTCATCATGAGGATGCCCATCGTGTTCGACACATGATTATTCCTTGTCTACCAAACTATGAAATTTTAAGTTTCCTACTTTAGTTTTATTCTCTTGTTATTATGTTATATATATTTCCTTGTTGAGTTATTTTATCCTTGGTAAGTTGAATTTGTCGTAATTAAGCTCCGACATGAAAAGTTAAGTGTGACTCAATACTTCAACACACTTACAATGTATTGGTTACAGTTAGATGTGTATGACACTTATGTATGAAAGTGCCCTCAAGATGTTATGTTGTATAAACCAATAATGGAGAAGAAGAGGATGGTCAAGTTCTTATTGTTTCTAAATAAGAACTTAAATAATATCAGAGGAAGAATCACGGGAATGATGACTCTCCCTACCACTAAGAACACTTTTGCTGAAAACAAAAGAGAAGACAGTAAAATGAAGCTCATGATGGCAGGAAGTGTGGATTCATCTAGCACTGAAAAGCTCTGTCATACATATACACAACTCCTATAATGAGTCAAAGCCAAGGAAGAGTCGTCCCTTGTGTGAACATTATAAGAAATTTGATCACGCGAATGATAAGTACTAAGAACTATATGGAAAACCTGTAATTTGGAAACCTAGGCAAAGAAAGACCAATGCAGCAAGGCCCATTTTGCTACCTTTTCTGAAGAGTCGACACCCAAGCACCTTCACAAAGGAATAGTTGAAGGTGTTGAAGATACTTCTTTCAAATAGAACTGAGCAGCACACTAGCTTAATGATACAATAAAGTATCATGTCCGCCTTCTATATTGCTAACAATGGAAGATTTCAATATTGGATAATAGATTTAGGTGGTTTTGATCACATGACTAAAGACATCCATGCTCTCACAAACTATCAAGAATTCATCTACTTCAAATTTGTTAGACTTGTGAATGGATCTCACTCCAGCAATGTTGGAAAAGGAGAAGTGAAAGTATTTAAATATAGTCAGCTCTCTTTTGTATTATATGTTTTATAATTAGATTGCAAGTTAATTTTAATTAGCAAGTTTACTCCTGACCTAGACTGTGTTACTAAATTACATTTTGACTCTAGTGAATTTCAGGTGGTGGTGGATTCTTGAAAGGTGATTGACAGTTTTGAATTGCATCAATGTCTATATCTACTCAAGGAAAGTTTTTCTCTTAATATACATGTGTCTTCTTCACCATCCTCTTCCCATATTTCTGAATTTGTTGTGTCTGAGTTTGTTAAAAATTAAATTTTATCATGGCATTGTCGCTTGGGTCATTAAATTTCATTATGTTACAAAATCTTGTATTCAACTTTTTATTAATAAAAAGTCAAAATTTTATAGTGTGAAACTTGTCAATTGCCTATTCATACTTGTCATGCCTATCATCTATCTCAAAACAAACTCTCACATCCTTTTTTTATCAACCACGGTAATATTTGGAGACACTCAAAATTAAAAATCACTAATATAATCAGATAGTTTGTCTTTTTTATTGATGATCATACTGGAATCAATTAGATATTCATCAACAACAAGAACAACAACAACAATAAGCCTTTATCCCACTAAGTAGGGTCGGCTACATTAATCTTTTTTCTCCATTTTGTCCTATTGAGTATCATATTTTCATTTAACTCTAAGAAATTAAGACCATTTTTTATACAATATGCCCTAGTCTTTTTAGATCTACCTCTGTCTTTCTTAACATGAGTCAAATATAAAACATCTACTCTTCTAACCGGATCATTTGATAGTCGACATTTAATTCTCTAATTGTCAAGCCACTCATCCACCTAAGCATTTTCATCTCGACAGAACTTAACTTTATTTTATGTTTCTCTTTTAAAGTTCAATATTCTGCGCCATAGAGTATAGCGGGCCTCGCCACCATCTTATAATTTTTTTCTTTCAGTCTCGAAGCATTCCTCCACTTCAACCAACCAACTTGAATTCTACTGATAACATCCCCATCTATATCACCATTACTTTGAATAATAGACCTGAGATATCTAAATCGTTCACACCTTTTAGTAATTTAATCACCCATATTTATAATTCTGCCACTAGAGCTACTACTACTAAAATTACATTCAATGTATTCAGTTTTAGTTCCACTCAAACGAAGGCCTTTAGACTCCAATGTAGACCTCCATAACTCCTATTTTTCTAGCACTCTTTCTATAGTCTTGTCCACAATTAGATATTCCTCATGAAGAAAAAAACTGAGGCTGTATAAATCTTTCAATCCTTCCATCACATGATTTCCACTCAATTTCAATGCAAAATTTGAATTAATAAATCTGAAAATGCAAAGGAATACTTTAACTCTATCATTGGACCCTATATAGCAAAAAACGGTATAATCCATGTGAATTCTTAAGTTGAAACTCCACGATAAAATAGGATAGCTAAGAGAAAAAATAGACATCTCCTAATGGTATCTAGATCTATAATGTTTTCTCACAATATCTCAAAAATTTTCTAGGAAGATATCGTGCTCACAACCACATACCTTATTAATAAGGAAAAATTTTCTCTCTAGACTCCAGACGTAGCTCTATGTGCGGACTCCAATAATATGTCGTCATGTGTGCTACATTGCGGAAGGTTATTTCAGAGTTATTGAAGAGAAATCTATATGTTGCACTTCAATAACCCTAAAATAACTCCGAAATAACCTCCGCGGTTCCATTTCAATAACCCCGAAATAACATCGTGAAAATTATTTCGGAGTTATTTCTGGGTTATTTCGAGGTTATTGAAGTGGAATATATGGATTTCTCTTAATAGCCCCGAAATAACCTCGGTGGTGTTATTTTGGAGGTTATTGAAGTGAAATCGCGGAGGTTATTTCGGGGTTATTTCGTGGTTATTGCAGAGACCGCGGCTCCACTTTAATATTTTTTAGGTGGGCCCGATACAACACAGATGGCGGTACATTACTAGGAATCCACACATAGAGCAACGTCCGAAGTCCGGTTATAAAATTTTTCCAATTAATAGAATGCCAAGCAGGGTCATTGGATTTAAAACTTCTCGATATTGTGATGGAAAAATACCCTCATGTTAGAGTCTTCTCATCCAATATTTTCCTAAGAATATTTGGTTCTCTTTTGTTCACATTCACCAACGAAACTGCACAAAGCTTGACCAAAAATTAATCCAATGTATCTTCATTAGGTATGCTTCTAACAAAAAGGGGTACGATGTTATTCTCTCATTATAAAAAAAAAATATTATAACTGCATGGATCTTATCTTCTTTGAAAACCAACCCTATTACCCCAAATCCGATGTTAAATGGGAGAGTTTGAATGAATATCAGACTTGGAGCACTGCTTCGGATACCTACACTAATCTCCCTAAAATATTATGAATATCCACAATGATCTAGAGTCATCACAATCAAGTATCCTTCCTTATAACCATCATATCTCCCAATTTCCACCTATTGAGAACAACAAACCTGAGATTGACAACAAGAACTTCATGTGTATTAGGAGAAAAAAACCACTACACAGGATAAAGATAATATATAACCACAAAATTGTTGACAAGTAAACCTTAATTCACACAATTCAGAAGTTCTAAGGGAAGGGGAATCCAATAGAGAAAATGAGAAAATGTGCACAAATTATCATATCCAGAATTATGTTGCCTATGGGAAGCTATTATAAACATATAAAATTTTTGTATCTAACCTTGACAGTGTGCAGATATCCAAATCAGTTCATGAACCACGTCAACGTCAAAAATGAAAAAAAAAAATTTGAAGGAGATCCAAGCACTTAATCTAAATGACACATGAACCTTTACAATGCTACCTTCAGATAAAAGACCCGTTGGGTGAAAGTGGGTGTTCAATGTCAAGTACAAAATAGATGGATGCATTGAGAGGTTTAAGGCTAAGTTGGGAGTCAGAAGCTTCACTCAGTCTTATGTGATAAATTACTAAAAGACCTTTGCTCTCGTGGCCAAGTTAAACGTCATAAGGATTCTTCTTTCCTTAGCAGTGAACAACGAGAGAAATTGCATCAACTTGATATCAAGAACGTGTTTTTGAATGGAGACCTTTAGAAATTAGTGTATATGAAAATCCCACCATGACGAGAAAATGATTCAAATGAATATTTGATTTTTAAATTAAAAAGATCATTTTTTGGTCACAAATAATCTCTAAGGACTTGGTTTGACCAGTTTACCAAGTTTATGAAATCTAATGAATACATCTAATGCCAAGATGATCATATACTATCATAAAGCATACGTAGAGTTAAGAAGGTTATACTCATTGTCTAGGTATATATTATAATCTTGACAGGAGATGATGAAAAAGAGATTGAAAATATTAAAAAGATCCTTGCCACTAAGTTGAAGTTAAGAATCTATAAGCGAGGAGATACTTTCTAGGCATGGAAGTGGTCAAATCAAAGATTGGTATTGTGATATCCGAAAGAAGGAACATTCTACACTTATTAAAGGAGATAGGAAGGCTAAGGTGCAAACCTACGGAGACTCCTATGAATTTTTACAAAAAGTTACATTCAGAAGAAAAAAAGAAACTAGTTAAAAAGTAGATACCAGAAATTGGTAGTTAAGCTTATCTATCAATCATACACTGGACCAGATATCGCTTACTTATCAACATTATGAGTCAATATATGAAGAGTCTGAATGAAGAATATTTGAAAATGATTTACAGAATAATGACGTTTCTCAAAAAAAACTTCAGCAGAGGATTGTTGTTTAAGAAATAAGATAACATAAAGATAGAGGTGTACATTGATGTTAGTTTAGTAGAACTCAAGAACAAAAGATCCACGCCTGGGTATTATTCCTATGTTAGGGGGAAATCATGTCACTTAGAGAAGCAAGAAGTAAGCAGTGATCTCTAAAAATAGTATTGAATTTGAGTATCGAGCACTTGCTTCGGGAATTTACAAGAAATATAAAATCCAAATGTTACTAAATGAGTTGGGGTACTCCATAGTCAATCTGATTAAGATATTCTATAACAGTCAAGCAGACATTAGTATTATAAGGAATCTTGTGCAACAAGACAGAACCAAGCACATTAAGACTAATAGATATTTTATCTCTGAATAGGTCAATTGAGGCATTAGTCACTTAGAGTGTGTTTGACGCCGCGTTCTTCGCTTGGCGTGGCCCCAAAAAGCATATTTTTTCCCTTTTCGAATACACGAGCGCGGGCGCGGGTGCATTTTTAAGAAAATCGGACAAAACGTGGGCCCGCATTTTGTATTAATTTATCACCTGGCTTTTACTACCTTACTCTCTCGCTCCCCTCGAGAACGAGCTTCTCTCTCATCACCCTAGAGGTAAGGAGCTTCTCTCTCATCACTTCTCTCTCATCACCCTAGAGGTAAGATCCCCGCTTGCCTCCTCCTGTCCCATCCATGGTTTGTACTTCGTCTCCGCTTGGCTTTTTTGCTATCCCTATAACCTTTGTTATTCATCTCTGCTTGGCTCCTCTGCTCTCCGTCAGCCCACGGCATTCTCTATCACTATTCTCTAGCATTATGTTTTTGTGATGGTTGTGTGAGCTCTATTCGGTCGTTGATTTTCATTTGGTTGTTCACTATTGTCGGATTTTATAATTTATGTGATTTTGATTTTTGCAATTCATGTGATTTTGCATTGGTGTTAGATTTTCTTTATTGTCAATGGGGTGATTACTTTTACTGTGAATTGGGTGATGTTGTGGTGGTTGTAGTTGTGCTGTGCTGAGGAGCACATGTGATGTGATTGTGATGTGGTTGTGCTGTGGTGAGGACTACTTGTGTTGTGGGTTGGGTGGTTGTGGTTGTGGGTTATGGTGGTTGTGCTGCGGGTTGTGGTGTTGTGGGTTGTGGTGGATGTACTGTAGATTGGATGATTGTGGTGATGTCTTGTGAGATATATGTGGAGATGTGGTTGGATGGTTGTACGTTAGGTGGTTGTGGTGTTGTGTCTTGTGGTGTGGTGGCTGTAGGTTATATGTCGATGTGTGGTTGAGTAGTTGTGGTGTGGTGGCTATGGATCGTGTGGTTGGGGTGTTGTGGATTGTGGTGTGATGGTTGTGGCTTGTGTTTCGATGTGTGGTTGGGTGGTTGGGTGGTTGGGTGATTTTGGTGTGGTGGCTGTGAGTTGTGGTGGTTGTGTTGTGGGTTGGGGTGGCTCTGTTGTGGGTTGTGGTGGTTGTGGTGTTGTGTCTTGTAGTGTGGTGGATGTGGGATGTGTGTGGTGTGGTTGGATGGTTGTGGTGTGATGGTTGCGGGTTGTGTGATTGTGGTGATTTCTTATGGATGGTGGTTGTGGGTTGTGAGTGGATTTGTGGTTGGGTGGTTGTGGTGTGGTGATTGTGGGTTTAGTGGTTGTGTTGTGAGTTGTGATGGTTATGTTTTAGGTTGTGGTCGTGTTGTCGATTGGGTGGTGGTTCTATGCCTTGTGGTGTGGTGGTTGTAGGATGTGTGTGGAGGTGCGGTTGGATGGTTGTGGGGTGGTGGTTGTGGGTTGTGGTGGTTGTGTCATGGGTTATGTTGGTTGTGTTGTGGTTTAGGTGGTTGTAGTGTTGTGTCTCGTGGTGTCGTGGCTGTGGGATGTGTGTGGAGATGTCGTTGAATGGTTGTGGTGTGCTGGTTGTGGATTGTGGTGGTTGTGTTTTGGGTTGTGGTGGTTGTGTTTTGGGTTGTGGTTGAAGTTATTAAAGATATGCGGTGGCTGAAATCATTAAAGATATGCGATATAACACTTTTACAAGCACTACTATTTATAGAATCGGTAAGAGAATGTATTTATATATCTATCATGGAATGGTTAATTTATTTCCTTACATACAAATTATACTTGAAAAGGGGTTGGGCAGTGTGGTATGTTTGTAAATGAAGCAAAGTTTTAATGTGATAGGCTCCAAGGAATGAGAAAAAGATATTTATAAATAGTTATGACAATTGATTGTCGTTGGAGGTGGTCGTGATGCCTATAGTTGTGTGTGGAGGTTGTGGTTCTGTTATGGAGACGTGGGTGTGGTTGTGTTATGGTGGGTGTTGTTATGTTGTGTGCGGAGGTTGTGGATGGGGTGTTGTGGTGGTTGTTATTGTGGGTTGTTGTTGTCTGGTTGTGTTGGCTCATATGTTGGTTGTGGTTGCTACAAATATTAATGTTTTGCTTTTTTTGTGCTAATAACGCAGCGGTTAAGACTTCATGTTTGACGATGATCATTTACACGTCCCGCCTAAATCATTTGAAAATCACATAAGACAATATATACCATAGCCAGAGGTAGATTCACAAGAAGGTTGCACCCAGGATGGCAGAGGTGTTGGAGAAATGGTTGAATTGAGAGAGCGGATTACAGACGTCATTGTTGGATGTTGAATGGGTCGATTCTTATTTATTTTATACAGTTCATGTCTATTTTCATTACTTGTATATTTGATATTAATTATTTGGGTTTTCTATGATGCTTGTAATTGTTATTTTTTCTTTTTTCTTTTTGAGGGTTTGTGAGGTTTCTGATGAGAAGTTTGACCTTATGGTTCTTCTGACTTGTTTGTTAGTATTTGTTGATTAGTGTCACATGTAAAATTCTAATAAAGGTAACCAAGTTTCTCTCTTCTTTTCGATGCTACAATTTTTTAGGTTCCTTTAGATGACATTTTTAGTAATATGCATATGTGACACACACGAGTTTGGTATTACGTGGGTTAAAGGCAACCAAAAACGTTTTTTATAAGGTTTGTTGTCTTCTTGTAGTGACAATTCGTTAGTTGGTATACTGAGTCCTCTGAGACCTCACGCCTCCACAAACTGTAATTAATTACTTCTTTTATCAATTTATACTTGTGTTATAACTAATGGATTGTCTTTTAAAGCATTCAGGAAAGATGAGCTCTAAGATTTCAAGGACCTCCCAAGAATAACTGTGTCACTGCGGACTTCAAAGTTCCTTGTTGACGTCACGTCAGTCACATAGCTACAGGAGATAGTTCTAAAGATATCCACGAAGAATCACGGAGATCTGTGACTTCTTCCAGGGGACAGATAGGCTAGAAGATTCCATCGCTAAGAGTGATCAGGAATGCAGAGTATCCCTGAAAGACGGTCTAGCTCGTGACATATGTCATGTGCATTTTAAAAATAATATTATCATATTATTAAATGTTATTTTAATAGTTTGTTTCTTTATTTTAATAATCATAATACTAATTGTTTAAGTGATGTGTATATCTTATTTTTTATACTGTTTTGAAGTGAATTTTTTATTTCATAAATATCAAATATATTGTTATATTAGTTTTATTGCAAACAACATTACTATACAGTGGCAGAATGGTAATTTGTTCAGAAACAATTGTAGAATAGTTGTTTTCAAATTGCAAAAGATAAAAAATCAATCAGCTTATCCGTAGCAGCTTCCTGTGACACCTGCTGCGCAACAGCTTATTAACAAGTTGCTGCTGTCCCAAAGAGACCGTTAATTTACTTTGGAACTCATCTTCAAGTCACTAATAATTTACTAAATCTCTACCTTCAGATAGCTTCACTGATTTGAATATCATATTGAGTCTTTACAACATATATGATCCAGCTTGAGTGGGAGTGTGGAATTTTGAGTATCGCATTTTAGTTTTATTCTCTTCTTATTATGTTATATTTTTTTCCTTGTTAAGTTATTTTGTTGTAAGTAAGCTTGCCCTAATCGTTCCTTATTATATAAAGAGATGAGTTGTAATTTTATGATTAAGAAATAAGCAAATGCAGTGTTCTCAACTATTCTTCATAAAACATACAAAGTCAGTTAGCCACTACAAATTCACATGCAACATGATGGCCAAAACAGCATTTGAGGTTAAAGAACTAGTATTTATGTTATCAAAGCTAGGGAGCTCTAGTGATTGTAGTGCACTTCAGTCATTTGCTTGAATAGGTTCGATTCATAGTCAAAGGGTATGGATGCAAAAATAATCGCCCCAAATAGTAGATGAGTGAGGCTCCATTGGCCAGAAGAAGGACAAGCCCCATTGAGTCATTGACGTGACTCCAGATCATGTGAGGTCACATTTGACTACTAGTCCTTAGATGATATTTTCCCCAAAGAAACATAGATGGAGTGAGTCTACCAGCTTGTTAAGGAGAATTATCAAATGAAGATGACTGGGAGAAGAGGATTCACAGAAATGGCATGATTTTTCTGAGGCTTAGAATGTGGATGATGAACCTAAACAATTCATGATCATTCCACACCCGTGGATGGCCAAACCTATGCTCACCGTTGGCCTACATGCACCCACCGACAGCCTACCTCACTCCTATTGCTGACTTACCACCAATACGTATTTTTTGGTCCACCAACACCACCGGCTCCAGCCCTCTTCCAAACCACAAAATAAGACGAATTATATGATATTCAATACAAACAAAATAGTGTACGTTCAAAGACATCAAATGAGTTTTTATTCCATATCAAAACATGCATAAGACAAAAATAAATAAATAAAAACAAATAATTGATTCAAAACGCTAGTAAGTAAATGTCTGCAATCAAATCCTTAGAATTCAATTCATGCTTACTTGTCTAGGTCAACTTTCTAAACCAATCGCGTCCCAGAGAACAAGTAAACCTAAATAACAAATCACGCAGATGTCTTACAAAAGAATGCTGCCACACATTTACGCAAGTACAGTGCAAGGAGGTTAGCTAAGCAATTCAGCAAACAGCGGGTAAGCAACAGCAAGTGCAAGTATGCACATTAATTACCTGCCTCAAGCGAAAGAGTTTCTGTACAAGAGACATCGGCAGATGCGGGAAGCACTGGTGAACCCACTTCAAAGCGGTGGTTATCTCTTCTTGTCCTGCCAGCTTCCCTCCCGCGAGCTCCTTGCCGACAGAAGATGGACCCTTCTGAGACACGAACGGGGGCAAGGTGAGCCATTTTCCTTTCTCCCTTCTCTTTTCTTCTCCATTTCCTCCTACCAGAGAAGACAAAACTGTGCTGCTAAAAGAGGAGCGATGGAGGATTGAACCAGATATTTCTTCGACTTGCGCCCTCGAGAACAACGGAGAAGAATGGCAGCCGCGTTCAAGCCTACGAAGCGCTGCCATGCGCTTAGTAGTGGGTAAAGGCAGGTAATAATAGGATTCGTGGGCCTTAGGGTCAGTTGGTTTTCTAAAATTGTGTGTCACTTTTAAATATGATGGTGTGTTGAATGATCTCGTCAGACTTAAACTTTTTCCTTTTTCACTAAGGAATAAAACTAAGATGTAGTTAAACTCGTTAGCACCAGATCTATCAAAATTTGGGGAGATTTATCATGAAAATTTTTATCTAAATATTTTCCACCTTCAAAAATTGCTAAGCTTAGAAATGATATTACATCTTTTTGTTAGTTTGAAAGGGGATCAATTTATGAAGCATGGGAAAGATTAAAGATCTACTTAGGAAGTGTCCATACCATGCATTGTCAGATTGGTTAATAATTCAAACTTTCTATAATGGATTGGTTGTATCTCTTAGATCGATAATTGATGTTATTGCTGGTGGATCATTAATCTCAAAATCATTTGATAAAAGATATTATTTAATTGAAGAGATGGTTACTAATAATTTTCAATGGCCCTCTGAAAGGGTAAATCCAAAAAGAGTAGCAGTATTCATGATTCTGATGCAATATCTATGTTAGCTGCATAAATAGCTGTTATATCGAAGAAAATAAATTTATATGGAACGAATTATTCTCAGACATCACTTGTGTTTGAGAAAAAATCATTGGGACAAATGATAGAATCAAAATCTTCTTATGAGACCTTAAATATAATAAATAATTGTTATAATAATCCTTATGCCAATTATTATAATCCTGATTGGAAGAATCATCCAAATTTTAGTTCGAGTAATAATAATTCTAATGCTGCAAATCCGCAATGGGGAAACATCACTGTGAACCCATTGGGAAACTCCAACAATCAAGGAAATTCAACTTATAAATCTTATTACCCTTTAGGATTTAATAATTTGCAAATTAAGGAGATTAAAATGATGTTTTATCTAGCAACTACTCCTAAATGCAAATGTTAAATGTAAAGATAGTAACCATAACTAAATGCAAATATTAATTCTAAAGATAACCCTTTTTGGATGAATTGGTTTAGAGAATTTTGAGATATTAAAAACTAATATTCTTATGTAATGAATTGGATAACGTAAATGAATGAGAAGGCATAAGGAACATTGCCTAATCCTATGCTTGTTTACTAAATCGGTGGCTAGGCTGGGAGGATACCATATCTCACTTCAAAGCTCCCACGTTCCCCTCGCCTGAGTGCTAACATCTCCACTTCAATACTCAAACAATAGGACCGAATTGGGGATTTTTGTCTGTCACCCTAAAATCTCCAATTCTACACCCATCAAAGTATATTTTCCTATTTATTTGCACTCAACTCACATGAACTTAACCATCCATGGAATTTGAATGTGGTTCCACTTTATTGAGAATTAAACCGCCCTTTCGGATCAATGAAATTACAACAAATTTTAACACTACAACAACCTTTATTGTAATGTAAATAAAGTACAAGTAAAAACCATCACATTTATAATTAAATCCACTCCTAACATGCATCACAAAATCCTAAACATGAATTCTACTCATTAAAATAGAAAAGTAAAATGAAAAAAATGACATAATCTTCTCATACCATTATTTTCAAACAAGAAGAGAGAGTAAGAGAAACGCATCACAAAGCACGAAGAAAACACAACGGAAAACTTCATTTCATCAAAGTTTCTCCACACTTTTCCTAACATTCCTCTCACACCAATCCCTTTTTCTAACCTAAATTTGTTCTTTTAAAGTGTAGGGACGAAGTTTGAAGAGTTGCCACAAGAGTTCTTTCAAAAAGCGTCCAAATATGTTGAATTTCGGACCATACCCGCCAAAAGTCAGTCCATAGTCGTCCCGGGCGCCGTCGGCGGGCTCGAGGGCGCTTTCGGCTAGATTTTCTGTATTTTTTCGGTCTTCTCGGGTAAATCTCGCTGTCAGCGCCGTTTTGGGCGCCGTCAGCGAGCAGACTGCACACCTCCACCGTTTCGCTCTGTTTGGCTCCATTTTAGTTCCGTTTCACCCCATTTCAGTCGCGTTGTGTTCCTAACAGATAGCCCTACAAAATAAGCATGAAAACAACCTTCCTTTAAACCTTCCTTTAAAATGTAATT
>NW_018165437.1:312720-316124 GCF_001263595.1 Phalaenopsis equestris | reverse complement strand
CATGCAACAAAACATCAAAAATACCCTTCTTTAAAGTGTAATATCATCAAAAATAGTGTAAAATAGGTATGAAAATCTCAACATATTTTTCTTTGGTCATGCTTGAGGAAAACTCATTGGGACAATTGATAGAATCTCAATCTTCTTATGAGACCTAAATGCAATAAACAATCGTTCTAATAATCCTTATGTCAATTATTATAATTCTGGTTGGAAGAATCATCCAAATTTTAATTGGAGCAACAATTACTCTAATGCTGCAAATCTGCATTGGGGAAACAACACTACAAACCCCTTGAGAAACTCCAACAATCAAGGAAATCTAACTTATAAACCTTATTACCCTCCATATTTTAATAATTTGCAGATTAAGGAGAAAAAGTTTTCAATGGAAGAATTGATATTGCAGATGGGAAGTCAATTACAAAGTCAATGAGCTGGAATTAGAAACATAGAAAATCAATTGGGATGTATTACTACCACATTTAGCATAGACCTCAAGGAACGTTGCCTAGTAATGTTGAAGTAACTCCTAAAGATCAAAATAAAGAGCAAATTAAGGTTATTCAATTTAGAAGTGGAAAAGAATTATAAAATAGAGTTCAAAAAGAAGTTGAAGTTGAAGTTTAAAAAGATGAGGTAGAAAATGAAAAATTTGCTGAAGATTTTCATTTTAAGTCAGAATATCCTATTAAACCAATGAAAATCACTGTATAAAGACCACCACCGCCATTTTCTGAAAGATTGAAGCAGAAAAATAAAGATAACCAATTTTCAAAATTTTTAGAAATATTGAGGAAATTAATGACAAGCATTATATTTGTTGAAGCTTTGGAACAAATGTTTGGAACAAATGTCAAGCTGATGTCAAGCTGTGTGAAGTTCATGAAAGATATACTTAATAAAAAAAGGAAGTTTATAGATAATAAGAGTACTGCACTCAGTGAAGAGTATAACACTATAATTCAAAAAAAGCTTTCTGAAAAACTTAAAGATCCTGGAAGTTTTACAATTCCTTGTGCTATTGGCGAAAGATTTTTTGGAAAGATTTTTTGGAAAAGCTTTGGAAAAGCTTTGTGTGATTTAGGAGCCAATATTAATCTTATGTCATTATCAATTTTCAGAAGGTTGGGTTTAGAAGATATTTCACCTACAGCTGTAACTCTTCAGTTATCTGATCATTTGATTGTCTATCCTAAAGGAGTTATAGAAGATGTTTTGGTAAAAGTTGATAACTTTATCTTTCCCGCGGACTTTATTGTATTAGATATGGAGGAGATATGGAGGAAGATAAAGAAATTCCTATCATTTTAGGAAGACCATCCCTTGCCACTGGAAGAACTTTGATAGATGTGCAGAAATGAGAACTTACAATGAGAGTTAGCGATCAAAATGTTTCATTTAATATTGTAAAATCAATGATATACCCTTCAAAAGAGCAAAAGATTGAGAGCAAAAGATTGAATGCTTCTAGATTGAATGCTTCTGAATGGATATTAATGAATATCTAAGCCATGAATATTTTAAAAAGACATTTGAAGGAGAATTTGAAAAAGAATATGTGGAATATCAAGATGAGGATATAATTCAAGATGAGTCTACGGAAGAGAGTGAAGAAGATTTGGAGTATGTTCAGGAAAAATTTGAAATGTTAGATCCTAAAGAAAGTAACAAGAATGTGATTTAAGCTATTGAGAACCTCCTGAACTAGAACTGAAAACAATTCCTACACATTTGAAGTATGCATTTTTAGGAGATTTATCTACATTACATGTTATAGTATCCTCAGAATTAGCGGATATGCAAGAACTACAATTGTTGGAAACTTTGGAAAGATATAAGAAAGCATTTTGATGGACATTAGCTGATATTAAAGAAATTAGTCATTCAATTTGTATGCATAGAATTTTATTAAAAAATTAACATGAACCAAGAGCTGATCCTCAAAGGAAATTAAATCCAATGATGAAATAAAAGAGTGACTGTAGTGAGAAATGATAATAAAAAATTAATACCAACAAGACAAGTCAATGTATGGTGAATCATTAAATAACTATTGCTCCAGAGGATCAAGAGAAAACAACATTTACTAGTCCTTATGGAACTTTTACTTTTTGGTGAATAACCTTTGGATTATCTAATGGACCAGTAACATTTCAAGGATATATGATGTCAATTTTCAGTGATTTAATTGAAAAAGAGATTGAAGTCTTTATGGATGACTTTTTTTATTTGGAACTTCATTTAAAATATGTTTAAATCAATTAGAGAAAGTTCTTGAATGATGTACAAAGACTAATCTCGTATTGAACTGGGAAAAAATGTCAATTTATGATTGCAAGAGGACTTGTGCTTGGGCATAAAATTTCAAAAAATGGCATAGAAGTAGATCCTGTAAAAAATCAAGTAATATCAAACTTACCTCCACCTACTACTGTAAGAGGAGTTAGGAGCTTTTTAGGACATGCTGGATTTTACTTGTGATATATTAAAAATTTTTCAAAAATTACTAAGCCTTTATACCAACTTTTGGAAAAAGATACAAAATTTGATTTTAACCAAGAATGCCTTAAAGCCTTTGAAACTTTAAAAGAAAAATTGATCACTGCTCCTATAATTGTTTCACATGATTGGGAGAAACCTTTTGAATTAATGTGTGATGCTAGTGATTATACAATTAGAGTTATTTTAGGGCAGAGATATGATAAGTTTTTAAAGTTATATATTATGCGAGTAAGACTTTTAATGATGCTCAGATTAACTATACCTCCACTGAAAGAGAGTTATTAGTCATTGTGTATGCTTTTGATAAGTTTAGGTCATATGTAATTAGAGCTAAATGTGTTGTGCATACTGACCATTCAACTATTAAATATTTGATGCAAAAGAAGGATGTCAAACCAAGATTAATTAGATGGGTGCTTCTAATGCAAGAGTTTGATTTTGTAGTAGTCGATAGGAAAGAGATTGATAATCAAATTATTGACCATCTATCTAGGCTAAAACATGAAGAAATACTTGACATGAAAAAATAAATTAATGGAACTTTTCATTATGAACAACTTTATGCTGTAAAAGGATAGGAAATACCTTGGTATGTTGATATAATAAATTATATTGTTAGTGATATTTTATCATATGGAATGACAAAACAACAGGAAAAGAAATTCATTAATGATACAAAATCTTATTTTTGGGATGACCCTTATTTATATAAATAAAACAAAGATTTTGTGAAAGATGATGTGTGCCTTACAAAGAAATTCAGGAAATTATCCAAAAATGTCGTGATTATGAATTTGGAGGTCATTTTGGGAATGATAGAACTGTTCATAAAATTTTCTAATTTTGATTTTATTTATCTACTCTATTTAGAGATGTTAATATATATATATATATATATA
>NW_018165437.1:285970-312523 GCF_001263595.1 Phalaenopsis equestris | reverse complement strand
GTGGTGAATTATGTTTCAAAATGGATTGAAGCAATCACTTTACCTCAATGTGATGCTCGGAGTGTTTCAAAGTTTTTAATTAAAAATATTTTTACAATATATGAAATGCCAAGAGTAATCATTACCGATTGAGGATCTCATTTTAGAAATGTAACAATTGAAAGATTAGTGGAAAAATATAATATAATGCATGAAATTGAAACTACTTATCATCCCTAAACTTGTGGTTTAACAGAAGTATCTAATCGTGAAATTAAAAGAATTTTGAAAAAAAAAGTGTAAATCCTAATAAAATGGATTGATCTGCTAGATTAGATACAACATTATGAGCATACAGAACAACTTATAAGACACCTACAGGAATGTCCAGTTATAGATTAATTTTTGGGAAAACTTGTCATTGACCAGTAGAATTGAAGCATAAAACTTATTGAAGCATAAAACTTATTGGGTAGCATAAAACTTATTGGGTTATAAAGGAATTTAATTTCAATTTGAAAGAAGCTGGTGAGAAAAGATTATTGTAATTGAATGAGCTTGAAGAAATTAGGAATGCATCCGACGATTATGCTATGATTTACAAGGAAAGAATGAAAGAATGACATGATAAGAAGATAATAAAAAAAGAATTTGAATATGAACAGGAAGTTTTATTATACAATACAAGATTGAATTTATTTCCTGGAAAACTAAAGTCTAGGTGAAAAGGGCCATTTTGATTTGTAAAAGTCTATCTCTATGGAGTTGTTAATATTTAAGATCCCATAACGAAAATGATATTTAAAGTGATTGGACACAAACTGCAACCATAATTTGATGGTCAAAGACCAGTTTTTAAAGAGACTGTAATGTTGGGTCACCCAGAATAAAGACTGAGAATGTCAGGATGACGACATTAAACCAAACACTTTGTGGGAGGCAACCCATACTTATTGTTGTTTATTTTGCTTCTGTGTTTTTGTTTGGAATATTTTATGTATATTTATATTTGTGTTTTTATAGAGTTCGTGTATTTGATAAATTTGAAATTGAAAAAAAAATTAAAAACTTCCTTATTTACCCAATTATAAGGAAGAATTGAGAATTTTCTCGATTGAAATTGAAATGATGATTTTTTTGGAACTGGCGCATGATGTGCCACATTCCAGAGAGCTGGCACATGATGCGCCAAAATCAGCGCATGATGCGTCGCGGTGATGAAAATAATCTAAAACGTTTCAAAAGGCAATTTTTGGTGGATTCTTCTCCATACAACTCCCAAAAATGGATTCCAAAGTCCATGTTAGGGCGGAAAATGAGGGAAGAATCACTAAATTTTAATTCCAATGGCATCCCTCTCTAAAAATTTCTCTAGATTTAGAATTTTCAATCGAAGAAAGTTTGTCAATTTTGATGCACATAAGTTACATGATCTAGTTCTAGTGAGCAAGAGGTTAATCAAGGAAAGAGGGTTTGTGAATCAAGGATTCAACACACTAAATACTTGAGTGAAATAGATTATTGCACAAAGTGCTGGGAAGTGCTTTGTTACACTACTGCCACCGTAGTTTTCCTTGTGGTGAAGGAATTTTATGCAAATCTACATGGAATCAACCAAAGAATTGCCTATGTACGAGGCAGGTTTGTGCAATTCACTCCTTCAAGAATAAATGAGATGTTTATGATTGAAAATGTGTCTATTTGCCACTACACAAATTTTACCCCTACGAGAGATAATATGAATGAAATTTATTGATACCTTACGGATGAAGATGTGAATTGGCAGACCAGAGATGATGGAAATATAAGTTTCTCTTCATCATTATTACATCCTGCTTCTAAGGCATGACACTTCTTTATTGCATCAAAATTACTTCCCACTATTAAAATCAGTAAGGTAACTAAGGAAAGTGCTATTTTGAACTACTGTATTCAAATTGGAAAACCTGTTGACATTGGAGCAATAATTGTGAAATTGATTTGGGGCAACATGCACTAAATTTCTGAAAAATGTCAGATTACCTAAAAAACCAAAAAATCACACAGTAAAGCTCCATTTTTACTGCTTGGGTCATCTCCTACCTCTAAAATTGACCTAGGGCTTCACATTGAGTGCAATAGGGAAGTTTTCAGAGGCCAAAATCTTAGATTTCATATTCTCTTGGTAAGAGCTTTACTTTAACTTAAACAATTTTTATTTTCACCATGGATTTTTCCTACATTATGGAAAATCTAAAATTTGGGATTTGTGATGAAAAGCTTGAAGAAAACTAGCGGTGAAAAGTTTCTTACCAAACAATCTTACTTGGGGAGTTAGATTTTTTATTTTGTAATTTATTTAGAATTTATTTGGATTTTCATAGAATTTTTAATGGCTCCTCAAGTAAAGAGAGAAAAGTCATCGGATGATTTTTGATGCGCGAAGATTTGTCAATTTTATGGCCCAACACAGTTATAACACTCAAATGGAGTCAAGAAAATTGATCCAGGAATGAGAATTTGCTAACCCGAGTGGCGAGATCAAGAGTTTGATCATCACCAAAAATTGCGAAAGATTTTTCTACTTCACTGCAGTAGTGATTGTACCAATGATTTAGGAATTTTATGACAACTTGAGGTTCACTGTTGTCGATCACATCCTTTTAAGAGATAAGCAAGTTGAATTTTTTGGAGAAAGGATCAATGCTTTTTATGGACCAAGGAATGTATTTCATGATGAATATGATGTATTTGTGATGACTGATGCATCACTAGATTAAGTGATTGCCTATCTGACTAATGGAAAAGGAGAATGGAGGATTAAAAATAATAAGAAAGTTAACTTCTAATAAGAAAGTTAACTTCTCCAAAATAATAAGAAAGTTAACTTCTCCGCTTCCATGTTGATTATTCAGTCAAAGGTATGACACCACAAATTACTACCTAAATTACTACCCACAAATCATCTGGCTGATGTAACAAAGGATAGAGTTGTATTAAACTATTGCATTTAGAATATGAAAGCAGTAGATGTTGGTTAAACTAAGAGCTCTATAGCTCGTGGTTTGGGTTACCCTACCCTAATTTTCACTCTATGTGAGCAATGAGGAGTAGAGTCCCATATAAATGAGGAAAGATTACACCCACAAAATCCTATTGGGAAGTATGTGGTTCAAAGAGTCGAATCATTTGTTGAGGCTAGGAGTGGAGGTAGTGATAGACACTCTACATCAGCTGCAGGAGCATCTACTTCTCGCTCTGCATCAGTTGAAAATATTATGGAGTAGCTTATGTTTCAAAAAATGGATATATATAATATTCAAAATTAGATTGGAGAAATTGGAGCAATAAATGCTTATAAAGATGAGTATAAGCAGAGGAGAGTTCAACATGATAGCTTTTGAGGAAGTTATGGTTATATATCATAGGGGTGAATACAATGTGGAATTTTCTACTTGCCCCAGCTTTACTATGCTCCTATTCATGATGAAGAAAAAGAAGAATAAGAAGAAAATGATGAGGAGGAGGAGGAAGGCGATGAAGATTAATATTTTTAGGAGTTTAGTTTTTAGTTTATTTGTTTTAGGAGTTTAGTTTATTTGTTTGGTTGTTTGTTTGTCTGTTATGTTGATTGGATGTTATTTGATTGACATGTGAAATTGATGTTGTAAAAACTTTCATTATGTGATGTTGACTTTAAATTAAAATAGTAACAGTAGGTTTTTACTTTTTTTGCATTTTTAATATTTTTATTTTTTATTTTATTTTTAATTCTCAACAAATTTTTAAGAATATATTATGTTTCATTTAATGCTTTAAAGCTTGTATGTATTTTTAAAGTTAGTACCTGCAGTATACTGATACACAAAAATAATTAACTGTTTTAAGTACCTTTTTTATATCTATTTTTGGTGATATTGCACTTTAAAGAAAGATATTTTTGTGTTTTTGTTGCAGGTATGTCATTTTTCAGGCATTTAGAGAAAAAGTGGCAAAAGGATAAAAATTTGGAGCAAAAATAACCAATTTTGTGGTTTGGTGCATGATGCGCCAAAATCCAGAGGCGCATGATGCGCCATATCAACGCATGATTCACCAGGTGCGACTTTTTTAAATTAAGGCAGTTTGAGACAAATTTTACGTGAATTTTCAAAGGGACACTTGTTCTAAACACCCCATGGAGTGATTCATGATCCATGGAGTGATTCAATGCATCTAGACACTTTAGAAGGTTCTAATTTGAAGGGATTTGACTCTTAGATCAAAGAGACACATCTTTTGAATTCAAAAGTTTGAATTTTTAATTTTGGAGGGAGATTGAAACTCTTTTCAGAGGAGGTAGCCCAAATAAAATAGAGTTGGAGAAAAACTTTTAGGGGGCGGAAAAAGAAAAAAAAGGAAAAAAAGAGAGGTGGCATGAGAACCAAGAGGGAGATATAGAGAGAGAAAGTCAAAGGCTTGGAGATTGTCTTCTAGGGTTGTAAGAGAAGAGGGAAGGTGAGAGATTTCTTCTTCATTACACTTCTAAGAGAGAATTGAGAGTGTTTATAAAGAGAGAAAGGCTTGGAGAGAGCTTCTAGAGATTTTCTTAGGAATGATTGTGAGATAAGTTGTATTTTTCATTTCTTTTGTTTGTAAACTTATTTTTATATATGAAGTTCACATGAATTCTGAGTAGTCTACTTTATTCTTCTCCCTACTTTGAAGAAATGGTTTTGTGAAGAATTGATTTAGTTTTCTACGGTTTTAAATAATAATAATTTGTGATGATTTGAAATCTGATCTTCATTTACTTTTCGATCTGGCCAATTGAATTGTTAAAATGTGTTGAGAAACATATGTTCTGAAAAGGGGACATGATTTTTACAACAAAGGGAGAATCACATTAAATTTCATTGGAGAGTATGTCATCGATGGGATTGGGTGCAAATAAATAGGGAAATATACTTTGTTGGATATAGAATTGAAAGATTTTAAGATGAAAAATTAGAATCCCCAATTTGGTTTAGTTAATAGGAAACTGATGCGAGCATGTTAGCCCTCAGATGAGGGAGTAGTGGGTGGGAGCTCTATGGGAGCTCTAGAGTGACAGTCGATATCCTCCCAACCTAACCACGGAATTAGGGACCAAACTCTGGATTAGTCAATGTTCTTTATTGCACTCGGAAGAGGGTAGAGAGTAGGATTGCTCCTAATTTGCACAAAATAATTTTTAAATATATTTTTCAAATGATTTCAATTTCTTCATAAGTCATATTTTCATTATAAAGGGGAAATGTGTTTTCTCATACTTTAACTTTTTATCAACAAAAACCTTTGTTTTATTTTAGCAATTTTACTTTTAAAAGTTTAGCATCTACTTTAACTTAAGTGTTGTAGTAGTACTTCTGCATATTTAGTAGCGTTTCACTTGAGTAATTTAACTTCAAACTTTGTACTTTACTTATTTTTATTTTTATTTTAATTTAAGAATAAAATATAAATAGATAACTTTTATATATTTCCAGCTTCCCTGTGGGATCGATATCTAGGACTCCATTAGAGCCCTATATTACTTGAACGATACGTATACTTATATTATATGTAAAAGAGAATTGGAAGTTTAAAAGAGGTTTTAAAGATAAATTATTTTCATTAAGGTTACATTATTGTTTGGGTCACTAACAACGACTTTATATATGCTAAAAAATACAAGAATTTGATACTGCTGCTAGAAGATTTAAATCTCCGGCAACGGGGCCAAAAACTTGACAACAGTTATAGATTTGTTAAAGATGTGCATAAAATATTCAATAAGTCCAATGTCACACTTATCAAAGCAAGTATACGTATCGCTCAAGTAATACAGGGCTCTAATGGAGTCCTGGATATTGATCCCACAAAGAGTAATATTAGAGGCTACGAACTTAAGATTTAGAAAATCATTACTTAATCACAACAACATAGTTCAAATTGCATATTTGTCACTAATAGGCAATTAAAATAAAAATGTAATTTTAATAAACTCTCAATCAACTAATTCTGCTAATAAAGTTTTTAATGTGAAGTTCAATATATAAGAAAGCAGCATTCTCCTTGTCAAGAAACTTAAGTGAATGGATAAATTGAATCGGTTCAAATTGTATTATGTCAAATGGGAGCATGACTATTTTTTACCCTTTGGACCAGGCATAAAGAACAAAAGAACATTGAAGAACATTGACTATCCTACGCTTGTTTGTAAATCTGTGGCTAGGCTTGGAGGATACCGACTCTCACTTTGGAGCTCCCACGTTCCCCTTGCCTGAGGGCTAACACCTGATTTTCCTATTTATTTGCACCCAACTTTCAAGGACTTTGACCTCCCTAAATCTTTGATGTAATTTTCACTTTAGTTGTAGAACTCAAAATATTTTAACAAATCAATTGGCTAGATTGAAAGTAAATTAAGATTGAAGTGAAAAGATCATCACAACTTCTTTAACATTATCATGGCACAACCAATTCAAATCACCATTTCACAAAATCTCAAGACAAGGAGAAAGACAAAGAAAACTACTCAGAACTCATGGAGAAGATACGACAAAACTTGGATTTCATATATAAAAGCAAAGTCATACAAACTACAATAAGTAAATACAAGTTATCTAGAATTCCTCCCCAAGTAACTCCTAGAAGTTCCTCTGAATCTCTTCCTTTCTTTACAACACATAGAATTCTCCTTCGAAGCGGCAAGGAGGAAGAAATCTCACACTTTCCTTTCACTCTTACAATCTCTCGAAGAATTCCTCACAATACCTAACCCAAAATTACACTCCCCGAACACCCGTAGAGCACGCGACACTCTTTGGACACTCTGGGCTCCCTTTGTCGGCCTCCAAAATGTTTCTCTTAAAGTTGTAGAAGAGTTTTCAAGAGTTGCCTAACTGTCCCTTCAAAATCGTCCACATTCAATGCATCTATTGAGAGAATCGCCGTTCTCGTCGTCGACGGCCTCGATGGCGCTGTATGGCGCTGCCGGCGGCCTTCTAGAATATTTAATTCTGGACTCTTGAGAAAAATCCGCCGTCGACGGCGTCGATGGTGCCGTCCGCGCCCAAGATCAAATCTTCATATTTTGGTCCTTTTTGCTCCAAATTCGCTTCTTTTTGCATCTTTTTGCTCTAATGACCATAATTCAACATACCTGCAACAAAACATCAAAATATCTTTCTTTAAAGTGCAATATCATCAAAATCAGCGTAAAATAGGTATGAAAATCTCAATGTATTTTTCTTTGGTCAGTTACATTGCATATTTATTATTAATTTAATCCCAAGTTTCAGCGCATTAAGATTTTGGCGCCGTTGTCGGTGAAGTAACAGAAAATATTAGTCATTTTATTTTATCTTAAAATAAAAAAAAGAGTATTTGTAGTTTAGTTTGAACATTTTCTTGTTTAAGTGTGTTGTTTAATTTTAATTACTTGTTTTATTTTGTTTATCTGTAGTATAAGATATGAAAACTTAGTACCTTACGATTATGATTTAGAAAGAACTGTTAGAAAAAATTGAAAACAACAAAAAGAGAAAAATCATTCTAGCAAAATGGCTTGTAACTCAAGTAATGTTGGAAATGAAAATGAACATCATCAGAGACCTTTAAGGGATTATGCTAATCTTACAACAGAAATTCATTTGAGTATACAAAACCCTGCTGTAGCTGCCAATTCATTTGAGCTTAAACCTGCTATTATCCAAATGGTACAAATAATGAGTTTTGGGAAACACCAACTGAAGATCCCAATTTACACCTTGCTGGTTTTCTAAAATTGTGTGCTACATTTAAATATGATGGAGTGTCGAATAATGCTGTCAAACTTAGTCTTTTTCCTTTTTCACTAAGGGATAAAGCTAAGATGTGGTTAAACTCGTTAGCACCCGGATCTATCAGAACTTGGGGAGATTTATCACAAAACTTTTTATCTAAATATTTCCCACCTTCAAAAACTGCTAAGCTTAGAAATGATATTACATGTTTTTGTCAGTTTGAAGGGGAATCAATTTATGAAGCATGTGAAAGATTTAATGATCTCCTTAGGAAGTGTCCACACCATGCATTGCCAGATTGGTTAATAATTCAAAATTTTTATAATGGATTGGTAGGATCTCTTAAATTGATAATTGACGCTGGTGTTGGAGGATCATTAATGTTAGAACCATTCAATGAAGCATATTCATTAATTGAAGAGATGACTACTATTAATTTTCAATGGCCCTCAGAAAGGGTAAAACCAAAAAGAGTAGCCAATATTCATGATTTTGATGCAATATCTATATTAGCTGCTCAAATAGCCGCTATATTGAAGAAGATAAATCTATATGGAATGAATTATTCATGGAATGAATTATTCTCAAAAGAGAACTCATTTGGACAAATGATAGAATCTCAATCTTCTTTTGAGACTTTAAATGCAATAAACAATTGTTCTAATAATCCTTATGACAATTATTGTAATCCTAGTTGGAAGAATTATCCAAACTTTAGTTGGAGTAACAATAACTCAAATGCTGCAAATCCATAATGGGGAAACAATGTTGTGAACCCAGTGAGAAGCTCCAACAATTAATGAAATCAAGTTTATAAAACTTATTACCCCCAAGGATTTAATAATTTGCAAAGTGAGGAGAAAAAGTTATCAAGGGAAGAATTGATATTGCAAATGGGAAGTCAATTACAAAGTCAATGAGCTGCAATCAGAAACATGAAAAATCAATTGAGATGTATTGCTACTGCATTTAGCAATAGACCTCTAGAAATATTTCCTAGTAATGTTGAAGTAAATCCTAAAGATCATAACAAGGAGCAAATGAAATCTATTCAACTGAGAAGTGGAAAAAAATTAGAAGAAATTAGAAGAAAGAGTTCAATGAGAAATTGAAATTGAAAAAGATGGGGTGGAAAATGAAAATTCTGGTGAAGATTTTCTTTGTGAGTCAGAAAGTCCTATTAAACCAATGAAAATCACTGTAGAAAAACCACCACCTCCATTTCCTCAAAGATTGAAGTAGAAGTATAGAGATAATCGATTTGAAAATTAACTACTCAGGTGAATGCTAAGGTAGATGTATGAATACATAAATTGACATAAATTAAATACTAAATTTTCAAAAGTAAAATTGCAAAAATTAAACAAAGTTTTTGTTGTGATGGAAAGTTCAAATTTAAGAAAGAATCATTCCCCTTTACGATGAGTATATGGTTTGTGAAGAAATTGAAATCATTTTAATATATATATAAACTGCTTTGTGCCAAATAGAAGCAATCCTATTCTTTACCCTCTTCCAAGTGCTATAAAGAACATTGACTAATCCAGAGTTTGGTCCCTAATTTCGTGGTTAGGTTGGGAGGATACAGACTTAGGCTGGGAGGATACAGACTGCCACTACAGAGCTCTCACTACTCCCTCATCTGAGGCCTAATAATCTCGTATTAGTTTCCAATCAACTGAACCAAATTGAGGTTTTAATCTGTCACCTTAAAATCTCTAATTCTGCATCCAACAAAAGTATATTTCTTTATTTATTTACACCCAATACCATGGATGACATACTCTCCCATGAAATTAAATGTGATTCTTCCTATGTTATAGAAATCATATTTCATTTAAGAACATATGTCTCTCAACAAGTTTTAACATTTCAATTTGCCACATCGAAAAGCAAATGAAGATCAGAGTTTAAATCATCACAAATTATTATCATCTAAAACCTTAGAAAATAAAATATATTCTTCACAAAATCATATCTTCAAAGTAGGGAGAAGGATAAAGAAGAATACTCAGAATTCATGAGAAAGATATGATAAAACATGAATTTCATATATATAAACAAGTTTACAAACAAAAGAAATAAAAATACAACTTATCTCACAATCCTTCCCAAGCAAATCCCTAGAAGTTCTCTCCAAGTCTTTCTCTCTTTACATTCACTCCCAATTCTTTCTTAGAAATGTAATGAAGAAGAAATCTCTCACCTTCCCTCTCCTTTTACAAACCTAGAAGAAAATCTCCTCTTCTCTCTCTCTAACTCTTACGCCACACCCAAAAGCCTCTTCTTTTCATCCCCCTTTAGCCTCTTCAAGTCTTCTTCTTTTATTTTGGGTTGCTTCCTTTGGAAAAGAATTCAAAATTCCCTCCAAAAATTCCTTCAAAAGTCAACTCTTTTGAATTCAAAAGATGTGTCATTTGATCAAAGAGTCATATCCATTCATAAAAGAACCTTCCAAACTGTTTAGATGCGTTGAATTACTTAAGAGGTGTGTAGAACAAGTGTCCCTTTGAAAATTCACACAAAATTTGCCTTGAACCGCCTTAATTTGAAAAAGCTGTCTCTGGCGCATCATGCATCAGCTCTCTCGATTATGGTGCATCATGCACCAAAATCCAAAATTGGCTCTTTTTTGCTCCAAATTTCATCTTTTTTTGCTATTTTTGCTCCAAATTCCTAAAAATGATATACCTACAATAAAAACACAAAAATACCCTTCTTTAAAGTGCAATATCACAAAAATAAGCATAGAATAGGTGCTTAAAACTTATTTTGGTGTATCAAAATCCCCAAACTTAAATGTTACTTGTCCTCAAGTGACACTTTTATTACATAAAATCATATGACTTAGGATAGATATTAACTTATAACTTCTATACTTTAATTTAATAAATAAAATAAAAAAAAATTAAGAAAAAACCTTTAATAACTTAGATTCACGTTCTAAGTTTAGGAATGCTTAGCAATAAAATTGAAGATTTCTGAATCTCTATTCATTTCAAGAAGAATTGCAATTTGTCATATTAAGGACATTTAGAACATTCATATGAAAAAAAAACTTCATTAAAACTTTACTAGGAATGCTACTAGTACTCCACTATAAGTTTAGAAAATGTAACAAAGCTCCTTCCCTAAGTTGATTCAAGTGAAGCCAATTTTTTATTAGGCATCTCCTCAAGCTTCTCCTCACTTATTTTTCTTTTCTTTTCTTTTTTTTTCCTTCTCTTTTAGGATCTTTTCAATCCTTTATTTTCTTTTCTTTTTCTAAGTGAGGATTACTATATCTAGATAGCCTTTAATGATTTTGAACTTCACTATCCTCTTATTAAAGTCAAAAATGTATACCTTTCTTTACTTTATAAATTCATATTAGTTTATGATTTTTCATAAAGTCTTATTCCTTTCTTCTTACATGAAACTCTAAAATTCTTAACACTTCAAAAATATAATTTCCTTTATTTTAAATAGAAAAAACATAGTCTTATCCTATCATACCAAATATCTTCAACTTTAGAATTGAACTTCAATAATAAAAACTCTTTACCTATATTTACCACAATACTTAATAAACAGAAATATAATCATTTAAAGTTAAATAAAGTTAAATCTTAATATCCCATCTTAATATCCCAGGCCATGTTAAATGAATTTTTAAAAATATAGTTACTTAAGGACAAATAAAATTTAGTTTACTAATTTTAAAAATAAAATTTTCTTTCCTCCAAACTTAAGTGTTTAAATGACTTTAAATATATTTGGAATATAAATTTAACAAGTGAAAGAAAACATTAAATGCATGAAAATAAAAAACTAACCTGTTGAGGATTTCTAACTATGAAACTGAGTTCTGGTATACTACTGGTACTAACTTTAAAACTACATACATGCTTTAAAGCATTAAATAAAACATAATATATTCTAGAGAACTTGCTAAGAATTAAAAACATAAATACAAAAACTGAAAAACTAAATTGATAAACTAAACTGAAAATATTAAAAATGCAGAAAAAGTGAAAGTCTACAATTACTATTATAAATTCAGTTCACAACTCAATATAAAAAGTTTTTTATAATAACAAGTTTCAAATAAAAGTACATTCCAATACAAACACAAACAACAAAAGACATCAAAAACAAACTAAACTAGACTCATAAAACATCAATCTTCATCTCTTTCATCCTCATCATTTGTTTCTTCTTCTTCTCCTTCTTCTTCATCATCATGAATGAGAGTATAGGGAGTGAAACTTGGGCAAGTAGGAAAGTCCACATTAGGTTCACCCCTAAGATTTCTTACCATGGCATTTTAAAAATCAATATCAAGATGAAATCTCCTCTGATGATATTCATCATTATATACATTCCTTGCTCCTATCTCTCCCAATTGAGTTTGAATATTTATTATATCCATCTGTTGAATCATCAGTTGATCCATAATACCTTCAAGTTAAACAGATCAAGAAGTAGATGCCTCTGTAGCAGATGTAGAGGGCCTATCCCTTCTTCCACTTCTAGACTCAACAAATGATTCTACTCTTTGAATCATTTGTCTCCCGATCAGATTCTGTAGCTGCAATCTCTCTTCATTTCTATGGGATTCTACTGTTGCTTTTTCACATAGAGTGAAAATCAAGGCAGGGTATCCCAATCTTCCAACTGTAGAACTACCAGCAATACTTCAAGCATGTTGAACTATAAGTGCACCCACATCTATTGCCTTTATGTTCTGAATACAATAGTTGAGTGCAACTCTATCTTTAGTAACATCAACCAAATGATTTGTTGGCAATAGTCTGGCAGAAATGAAGTGGTGTCATATTTTTGGCTGAATAGTCAACATGGAAGTCGGGAAGTTAACTACCTTGCTATTCTTAATCTTCCATTCCTCTCTTCCATCAATAAAAAATGCACAATAAAAAATGCAATCACGGCCTCCAGTGATGAATTAGTCATCACAAATGCAACATATTATTGGAAAATACACCCCTCAAACCATAAAAAAGTATTGATTTGATCAACAATAAATTCAACTTGTTTACCTATAAGTAGGCTGTGATCTTCAGTGGTAAATCTCAGATTTGCATAAAACTCCCAAACCATTGTGACAATTTTCATGGCAATGAAGTAGCAGAATCTTTCCTAATTCTTGACAAGAATCAATCTTTCGACCTCGCCACCCGGGTTTGCAAACACCCGCCCTTGGATCATTCTCTTGGTCTTCTCTTTCGCCCACAATGTGACTCCCTAGACCAAGGTCTTGAGGTAAAAGATGGTCAAAATTGGAGTTTGTTTGTGCATTTTATGATTTTCTAGGCAATATAGCATGTCAGACCATTGGTGCATCATGCGCCATAGCTCAAATTTTCTAGATTTCAATTTTTGTGGAAATCTGCACCGTAGTGTTGTACACCAACCTCTATTTGACTCAAATAAACCTTTCTAAGCATATATAAACATCACACTAACACAAAAATTTCACAAACAATGCAAAACTCATATTTATATATAAAATCCACGCTATTACAAACTAACATTTTTCAAGCCAACAAACTTCAAATTCAGTGTTCTAAAGCAAACCAACATCCTAACACTGAAATCTAAACATCAAAATTCAAAACATAAACATAGATAGTGTTCATTAGAAAGGAAATGCAATCCAACACAATAAACTAAAACAAAAAGAACTACACAAAAAATTTTGTGCATAAATTATGATCAAACATCATCTTCACTATCGTCCTCTTGGAAATCTCTCATCAATTGGTAGTGCACATATAGGTTGTAGAAGGGTTGAAATGGAAATTCATCAATTGAGATTTTCTTCTCAATTTAAGCATGTTTCTTGAACATACATACCAATCCATCTTTAATACGCCCTGTTTGTGCAAAATGTTCATTCAATCTCCAATCTAGATGATCCAACATTTCAGTAATATTCCCTATCACGTTCATGAGTTTATACACATATTTTTCTATCTTCTTTATCCTTTTTGAAAGTGCTCTCAAGTTGTAGTAGGGCTTAGCAGATGATGAATTCTGAGATCCTTGATCCATCAGTACATTCATATCATTTTCATCTGCCATTAATATAGAATTGCAGTAAACTTCTGGATCTATCGACTTTCAAGGAAGTATCACTTTTTCTCAACTTTCATAAGGTACTTGAGCTTGACTACAAAGTAAAAAAAATAGTGGATGGATGTCCCACTCTAGTTGCAGATCCATTCACAATCAAACCCAAAATCGATTTCACAATAATAGCTCCAACATCAATAGGTTTTTCGGTTTGAATGCAATAATTTAGAATGACACTCTCCTTAGTGACATTACTAATTTTTGTGGTAGGCAATAACTTTGATGCAATAAAGAAGTGTCAAGCTTTCGAAACTAGATTTAAAAAGGATGAATGAAAACTTACATTTCCATCATCTCTAGTCTCCCAATTAGCATCTTCATTCGTAAGGTAGTGGTAAAGTTCATTAATATTCTCTCTTGTAGGGGTAAACTTTGCATAATGGTAGATAGACACATTTTCAATCATAAACATCTTGTTCATTCTTGAAGGAGCGAATTGCATAAACCTACCATGCACGTAAATCATTCCTTGGTTGATACCTAACAAGAAATACCATGGTATATCACTAACATTATATTTTATAATATCAACATACCAAGGTATTTCCCATCCTTTTACAACATAAAGTTGTTCATCAGGAAAAGTTTCATTAATCTCTTTTTCTTTTTCCTTTTTCCATATCTAGTATTTCTTCTTATTCAAGCCTCGATAGATGATCAACAATTTGATTATCAATCCCTTTCCCATTGACTACTATGAAATAAAACTCTTGTATCAGAAGTACCCATCTAATTAATCTTGGTTTAACATCTTTATTTTGCATCAAATATTTAATAGCTGAATGGTCAGTATGCACAACACATTTAGCTCCAATCAGATATGATCTAAACTTATCAAAAGCATACACAATAGCTAATAATTCACTTCCAGTGGCAGTGTAATTAATTTTAGCATCATTAAGAGTCTTAATAGCATAATATATAACTTTAAAAATCTTATCATATCTCTGCCCTAAAACAACTCCAATTGCATAATCATTAGCATCACACATTAATTCAAAAGGTTTCTCCCAATCTAGTGAAACAATTATAGGAGCAGTGATCAATTTTTCTTTTAAAGTTTCAAAAGTTTTAAGGTAATCATGATTAAAGTCAAATTTTGTATCTTTCTCCAGAAGTTGGCAATCGAGTAAATGACATAAAGGCTTAGCAATTTTTGAAAAGTCTTTAAATATATCGCCTGTAAAATCTAGCATGTCCTAAAAAACTCCTAATTCCTCTTACAGTAGTAGGTGGAGGTAGGTTAGATATGACATGTATTTTTGCAGAATCTACTTCCATACCATTTTCTGAAATTTTATGCCCAAGTATAATTTCTCTTGCAACCATAAATTGACATATTTCCTAGTTTAACACTAGATTTGTCTTTTCACATTGTTCCAGAATTTTTTCTAAATGATTTAGACATGTTTCAAATGAAGTTCCAAACATAGAAAAACTTTTTATATCCCTTTTTCAATCTTCAATCAAATCATTGAAAATTGACATCTTACATCTTTGAAATGTTGCAGGTGCATTACATAATCTAAAAGGCATTCACCGAAAAGCAAAAGTTTCATTAGAACTAGTAAATGTTGTTTTCTCTTGATCCTTTTGAGCAATATATAGTTAATCATTAACAGTTAATGATAACTGGTATATCCATCTAGAAAACAAAAATATTTATGTCCAGCTAATCTATCCAACATCTCGTCCAAAAAGAGTAAAGGAAATGATCCTTTATGGTGACAGAATCTAATTTTCTATAATCTATGCAGATTCACCAACCAGTGACTTATTTTGTTGATATCAATTCATTATGCTCATTTGTTACTACAGTCACACCTCCTTGTTATAACAATTCATTATGCTGATTTGTTACTACAGTCACACCTCCTTTCTTTGGAACACGGTGAATTGGACTAACCCAAGAACTATCTGAAATAAGATATATTATTTCAGCATCAAACTATTTTAAAATTTATTTCTTTACTACTTCTTTCATCATATGATTTAATTTTCTAGGGTCAGCTCTTTGTTCATGTTGATCTTCTAGTAATATTCTATGCATACAAATTGAAGGACTGATTCCTTTAATATCAGCTAATGCCCATCCAAAGGCTTTTTAATATATTCTCAATATTTCCAACAACTATTGATCTTGCATATCAGTTAATTCTGAGGATACTATAAGAGGTAATGTAGATAAATATCCTAAAAATGAATACTTTAAATGTGTAGAAAGCGTATTCAGTTCTAGTTCAAGGGGTGTCTCAATAGATGAAATCAAATTCTTGTTACTTTCTTAAGATCTAACATTTCAAATCTTTGTTAAACATAATCCTTATATTCTTTACTCGCTTCAATAGATTCATCTTGAATTTTATCCTCATCTTAATATTCCATATATTTCTTTTTAAATTCCCTTTCAAAAGTTTTCTTGAAATATTCATGGCTTAAATATTCATTAATATCCATTTTGAAGCATTCAATCTCTTGCTCTTTTGTAGGTTATCTCATTGATTTTGCAATAATAAGTGTAACCTCTTGATCACTAACTCTCATAGTTAGTTCTTATTTATGCTCATCTATCAAAGCTTTCCAGTGGCTAGAAATGGTCTTCCTAAAATGATAGGAATTTCCTTATTTTTCTCCACATCTAATACAATAAAGCCTACAGGAAGGATAAACTTATAAAATTTTTCCAAAACATCTTCTATAACTCCTTTAGGATAGGTAATCGAACGATCAACTAATTGCAGAGTTACAATTGTAGGTGAAATATCTCTTAAGTCCAACCTTCTGAAAATTGATAATGGCATAAGATTAATATTGGCTCCTAAATCACATAAAGCTTTTGTATAAAATCATTCACCAATAGCACAAGGAAATGTAAAACTTCCAAAATCTTTCAGATCCAGGATCTTTAAGTTTTTCAGTTAATTTTTTTTTTAATTATAGTGCTACACTCTTCGCTGAGTGCAACAGTGTCATTATCAACAAACTTTCTTTTCTTATTAAGTATATCCTTCATGAACTTCGCATAGCTTGACATTTGTTCTAAAGCTTCAACAAATAGAATTTTGATCGTTAATTTCCTCTAAATTTCCAAAAATTTCAAAAAATTATTATGTCTATGTTTATGTTTCAATCATTGAGGAAATGGAGGGGGTGTCTTTCTATAGTGATTTTCATTGGCTTAATAGGATTTTCTGCTTCAAAATGAAAATCTTCACCAGATTTTTCATTTTCCACCTCATCTTTTTCAACCTCAACTTCTTGTTGAACTCTGTTTTCTAATTCTTTTCCACTTCTCATTTGAATAGCTTTAATTTGCTCTTTGTTTTGGTCTTTAGGATTTACTTCAACATTACTAGGCAATGTTCCTGGAGGTCTATTGCTAAATGAAGTAGCAATACATCCCAATTGATTTTCCATGTTTTTGATAGCAGCTCCTTGACTTTGTAATTGACTAACAATCTGCAATATCAATTCTTTCATTGATAACTTTTTCTCCTTACTCTGTAAATTATTAAAATCTGGGGGGCAAAAAGGTTTATAAGCTTGGTTCCCTTGATTGTTGGAGTTTCCCAATGGGTTCGCAGTGTTGTTTCCCTGTTGCGGATTTGCAGTATTAGAATTGTTGTTACTCCAACTAAAATTTGGATGATTCTTCCAACCAGGATTATAATAATTGGCATAAGGATTATTAGAATGATTTTTTATTTCATTTAAATTCTCATAAAAAGATTGAGATTCTACATTTGTCCCAATGAGTTCTCCTCAAGCACAGGTGCTGTCTGAGAATAATTCATTCTGAGAATAGAATAATTCATTCCATATTGATCTATCTTCCTAGATATAACAGCTATTTGGGCAGCTAAAATAGATATTGCATCAGAATCATGTATATAAACTACTCTCTTTAGATTTACCCTTTCAGAGGGTCATTAACAATTATTAGTAGCCATCTCTTCAATTAATGAATATGCTTCATCGAATGGTTTTGAAATTAATGATCCACCAGTAGCAGCATCAATTATCAATCTAAGAGATCCAACCAACCCATCATAAAAGTTTGAATTATTAACCAATCTGTCAACGCATGGTGTGGACACTTTCTAAGGAGATCTTTAAATCTTTACCAGGCTTCATAAATTGATTCCCCTTCAAACTGACAAAAATATGTGATATCATTTCTAATCTTAACAGCTTTTGAAGGTAAGAAATATTTAGATAAGAATTTTTGTGATAAATATCCCCATGTTCTGGCAGATCCAGAGGCTAATGAGTTTAACCATATCTTAGCTTTATCCCTTAGTGAAAAAGGAAGAAGTCTAAGTGTGGTTGATACTCCATCATATTTAAATGTAGCACACAATTCTAAAAAATTAGCAAGGTGTAAATTAGGATCTTCAGTAGGTGTTCCTCCAAACTGATTATTTTGTACCATGTGGATAATGACAGTTTTAAGTTCAAATGAATTGGCAGCTACAATAGGATTTTGAATATTTGAATATTCAAATGAATTTCATCTACTGTAGGATTTGCATAATCTTTTAAAGGTTTCTAATGATGTTCATTTTCATTTCCAACATTATTTAAATTACAAGTCATTTTGCTAAACTGATCTTTCTCTTTTTGTTGTTTTTAAATTTTTCTAACAGTTCGTTCTAACTCAGAGTCGTAAGGTACTAAATTTTAGATCTTACACTACGCATAAACTGAATCAAGCAAGTAATTAAAAATAAGCAAACCTAGAAGAAAATCTCTTAGAAATGTAATGAAGAAGAAATCTCTCACCTTCCCACTCCTTTTACAAACCTAGAAGAAAATCTCCTCTTCTCTCTCTCTAACTCTCACGCCACACCCAAAAGCCTCTTCTTTTTGTCCCCCCTTTAGCCTCTTCAAGTCTTCTTCTTTTATTTTGGGCTGCCTCATTTGGAAAAGAATTCAAAATCCCTACAAAAATCCCTCTAAAAATCAACTCTTTTGAATTTAAAAGATGTGTCATTTGATCCCTTAATAAAAAACCTTTCAAAGTGTCTGGAAGCATTGAATTACTCTAAGAGGTGTGTAAAACAAGTGTCCTTTTAAAAATTCACGCAAAACTTACCTCAAACCGCCTTAATTTGAAAAAGTTATCTCTAGCGCATTATGCGCCAGCTCTCTGAATTGTGGCATATCATTTCGTTATTTTTTTTCATATTTTGCTTCAAATGCCTAAAAATGATATACCAGCAATAAAAATACAAAAATACCCTTTTTTAAAGTGCAATATCACAAAAAATAAGCATAAAATAGTTTCTTAAAACACTATATTATTTTGGTGTATCACTGGCCTGGTTTGACCTGGTGGTCAGGTGGTTAGGGGAGCAAGTGAATAGTCTTAATTGTAATTAATTGAATTGGTGATGGGTTTTGGCAAAGATCTCCTTAGCTTAGTCTTTTTAGTAGACAAATCCCTTAATTTGAGGGATCCTTGGTCCATGGCTCATGTAGGTTGGGCTAAGTGGATTTAGGCTGGTCCCTAGGGTCCACTTGGTGGTTGTAATGGTCTTAGGTTGACCACTTTGGGTAGGTTTGACTACATTAGGGTCATGGGTAAATTTTGGGTTCAAGTTGGGCTAGTCATGACATTAGACTCAATTTATTGACCAAAATGATGTAAATGATTGTCACAAGGAGTTTAGAAAAGATTTGGAGTGATTTTGAATTGATTTGAAGGTTCAATTTGAAGGATTTTTGCTCATGATCAATTTTGGGGGTGTTGGGTTAGACTTGGGTTTAAGTTGAACTAGAGTTTGGTTAGGGCCAAATTCTTGGTTCAAATTGGCCCTAATAACTATCAGGAAGAGTTTTGGATATCAATTGGGTGAAAATTTAGGGGTTATGGAGTTCAATTTGGTGGAATTTGGGGACATGGCTAATTTGGGGAAAATTGGTGGTTTTGGTCCAAGTTAATTTTGAGTGACTTTAAGGCTTGATCAAGGCCAATTGAAGGTTCAATTTGATATGGGGAAGTGTTTTGAAGAGTTTATGATGTAAAATTGGGGCAATTGGATAGATTTAAGGGTTCAATCAAGTGAGATTTTGGCTTAAGGTGAAATTGGGGTTTTTTTTATTTGGTTTGAAATTGGATTCAAATGTCAACTGGGCTTAAATTAGGTTTCAATCAATCTTGTACATGATGAATTTGAGTTTAGAATTAAAATTGAGGAAGATTGAGATCAAATTGGTGGAAATTGGGGGTGAATTGGGCCTTAAAAGAAAATTTAGGACTTTTGGTCAAAATAGGTCAAATTGATCAAATTGAGCTCAATGGGTTGATCCAAATTAATATTGGCGACATTTAAAATGATTTTGAAGGTTTTGGGACAATTTGGGTCACCAAGGGTATTTTGGTAATTTTGGCAAAGTGAGGGGGTATTTTGGTAATTTTGAAAATTTTGGGGTGTTTTGGATAATTTGGGTAGTTTCAAATGGTTTGAGATGATTTTTGGACCAAATTGGGTATTTTGAGTAATTTTAAGAATTTTGGTCAATTTTGGGGTTTCAAGGGTAGTTTGGTAATTTGTGAAGGTTAAGTTGGGTATTTTGGTAAAATTAGAGTGTTAATCACTACTTGAGCCATGGACCAATTCAATTCCTGACTTTGGGTCCTTAATGTACTGGCCTTAACTAAACTCTAGCCTAGGGCTAGTGGCTTAGGGGACCATCTACATGAGCCTCCGAAAGGGTTAAGGCATCAAAGTTAAGCATGTTTGGGTTTAGGGTAGTGAATGGAAGTGTAATGTGCAAGTGCGTGTGTGAGACCAACCAAAACTACACCATCAGAGGGTTAATCTTAAGGTCAAGCAGTCCTATGGGTACTCTCCTTGAGCTCCCCCATATTGACCCCACCTACTAAGTGCTAGAGGTTAGGACCAATATGTGGAACTTCAAGTTGAATAAAGAAGAGTTTAGAGTTTCTAATGGTGAGGGTTCCTTTTCTAGTCCTCTAGGAATAGTAAAAAAAAAAGTCCTATGGCTAGACCCTAGGCTACTAAAGAGGAAAGATTAGACCTCAACCAAAAGTGAGGTCAAAAACATCCAAGAGGTCTAGTGCACCACTTGGCTTTCAAATGTCCTCATGGTCCAAGATGCCAATGAAAAGTGGTGGATGTGATTCAACTTCATAAAATTAAACGTTGCATGCCCTAATTACTGCTACCCATTGTTAAGAATCAATGACATGATGGATGCAATTATAGGCTACTTGGTGATGAGCTTCTTAGATGCTTTCTCTGATTATCACCAAATCAGGATACACCTAGCGAACGTTGATAAAGTTGTGTTCATTACCACTGAGGGCGTGTTTTGTTACGATGTAACACCCTTCAAGCTTATGAATGCCAAATCCACGCACAATTGTTTATTGGATGTAATTTTCAAAAATTAGAAAGGAAAGAATAATGAAGCGTACATCAATCATACCCTTCTGAAAAGCCGAATAGCAGAACAACATGTAAAAGAAACTTTCCATATATTAAAAAAAATTAACATGAGGTTGAATACTTTGAAACGCACATTCAAAGCCACAACCAGTGTGTTCCTAAGTTACATCCTAAAAACCCGAATGCATAAAAACAAGCGTTGAAAAAAAGTAGGTTCTAATTGACATGCCACCTGATACACCTAAAATATATAATACTTTTAGACACATTTTTATACTTATTTTTGAAATATTGCACTTTAATGGAAGGTATTTTTGTGTTTTTCTTGCAGATACAGGTAAAAAGGTGAAAAATGCTTAAAGGAGTGAAAAAGGATCAAATTTGGAGCAAAATTGTGAAAAATGTGCAAAAGAGTTTTGGCGCCTAAGAGCCAGATCTTGCGCTTAAGCACCAGTTAAACAAAGAAGGCCGCACCTAAGTGCTAGAGGCCCCGCGCTTAAAAGCCAGTGGCAGTTATTGGATGAGTAAATTCAGTTTTTGTGAATTTTGAAAAGGTTTTTGAGTCACCCATTAGCTTATTAGGTGGTTATAACCACTATGGATGAAAATTTTCACGAATGGATGCATCTCTTGGGGAAATACATCGCATAAAGACATATTTTGGAAGTGAAACCAATGTATCTATTAGAAAACTATAAAAGAAAGAAGACAGGACTTTGAAAAGTGTCCTGAAAGTATCGAAAAGTTTTGAAAGTTCTAATTTGGGGAGTTAGTTGGAGAGATTTTCAGGCACCACTTTTATTTTATCCTTTTTGTTATTTTATTTTGAGTGATTGTAAAAGAAAAGAGATTCAAAGGAACTTCAAGAGTTTGGTGGAGGACTTGAGAGAATTTTTATCTTTTGTTTTAGACTAAAAGTTTTATTTTTTGTTTTAGACTACTTTTGGTTTTTAATTGAGACTTGTTGTTGGTTTGACAATTATTTCTACTTTTAAACTAAAGTGTGGTTGTGTTTTCTCCATGAATTTTGAGTAGTTTTCTTTATTTTTCTTCTTAAAATGATAAGTAATTAGGTTTCAAATGGAAGTTATGGTGAGTATTGATCTTTAATGTTGGAAGAAGTTGTGATGATTTAAATCCATGCACTTCATTTACTTCATGATTTGGCCAATCCAGATGTTAAAATTTGTTGTGAGAACATGTAAGAATCGGGCTGGTATTGTCTCAGTCAACAATTGGAAAGAATCACATGAGGTTGTATGAATGAGAATGTAGTATGATTGAGTACAAATAAATAGGAAAATATATATTGAAGGGTGTATAGTTAGAGGACTTTAAAGTGACAAGTTAAAACTGCGAACTTGGTTTATTGTTGTAGGTTCTGATACGAGATATTAGCCCCCAAGGTGGAGGGAATCGAGGGAACTCTGGCGTGAGAGAACTCTAGAGTGAGAGCTAGTATCTTCTCTGCCTAGCCGGTCTTCAAAACTATTCAAAATTTATATTAGCCAATGTTCTTCATAGCATATCTAGTAAGGGTAAAGAATATTATTGCTCCTATTTGACACAACATAATTTACATACTTCCACAACAAAATCCTTATATTTATTACTGATTCCTGATTCATGCTGATTCATGATAAGAAAAAAGATATTTTCATATTTAGTGCTTTTCTTCTACAAATATTTTAGTTATCTTTTTAAATTGTTATTGTTCTATCAAAATACTAAAAATATTTAAATTTTCTTTACTGCAAAAACATCTTTAGTTTAAATATTTATCTTTTTAAAAATAAAAAGCTTTCGAAAAGGTGCATATTGCATATCTTCCTTGTGGGTCGACATTCAGGTCTTAATAAAAAAGTCCTATATTACTTGATAACGATATGTATACTTGCATAGTATCCTAATATATATATATATATAAATTAAAAGTTAAATTTTTATTTTTCTTCAGGATCATGTTTTTGGTTTTGTTTAAAAATAAGAAAATATACGTAAAATATAATTTGAATTATAGTTGTACTGTGCATATAAGCAGTATATATATATCGCGCGTCACCACCCCGATAGAACACTCGAGAGGTTCAAAAGTTAACCAGCTAGATCGCAGCGCTGACATGAATCATTTTGAGGTCAAATGACAAGTTCACCATGTTCTTCAAAACTCTCTGAAAGGTTAAAACTTTTTGGTCAACTAATGAATGCCAACAGTCTTTCCAGAATCTTAAAGATATTTTAGTTTCACCATCACTCCTTGAAAGTATGAAGCCAAATAAAGTGTTCTTTCTGTACTTGGGGGTAGGAGTCAAGTCGATTAGCTCCTACTAGTTTAGGAAAAGTCAGGGAGGCAATTTCTAGTCTAATATATTGTTGGTATCAGTTTTTGATGTCACGAGTATAAGGTGTTTATTTGAGGGCTAAGAAACGTTGCTTAATGCACTTGTTGACTCCTATAGCGCGAGACATCCACTTTGGACCCACCGACAAAGTGGTCCAGATGACCCTGAATGACTCCGAACGACGAAACAGACCACACCACTGCATCCGGAACGTCGATTTCACTTAAGGAAGATGTTCATTTTGTTGCGAGGAAATGTTCAGGAAAGAAATGCGCGGAGCATAATAATAATATATAATAATAATATTATTATAATAACAAATAAAAATAAAAAAATATGTTTTCCGCCCTTATCTATTGCTCACGTTTGACTCATCCCCCTTTCTCCTTTATCTCATGACCTTAATATATATATATATATATATTATCGAAATGAATAGACAAAAATGAATAGACAGAAGGTCTCTCCCCTCTCCAAAAACAAAAGGAACGCATCCCTCCTCTCCCCTCCCGATCCATCACGACCTCTCCGATCGCGTCGTCCACCGCTCGAGGTCGAAGCTCGCCGACCGTTGCTCCTTACCGGCGGACACCGGCGCCATCTCCTCCTCCCATCGGCTACCTATCGATTCGCACAAAGCCCTCAAGCAAGCACCCTCTCTCCCTCTGGATCGCGATACAGACCCTCCTCCCTTCGCGTTACCTCTCCTCTTCAAGAAACCACACGCCAGACCGCCGCCCTTCGCCCCTTGCTCGCCGGCCGGAGTGCCTCACCACTGTCAGATCCTGCCTCCACCACTTGGGCTGCCGCTCAAGTCCTCCTCGGCAGCGGAAAAGATTACTCTCGCCGGATTTCAGTAGTTCCTCCTCCTCGTCGGCCGTCTGTGCCTCCAGCTTGCCAGATCTCTGGCGTCCTCCTCCGCCAGAGTCCCTCCCTCGCCAGTTTATTCCCATTTTGGCCAGAGACCGAGGGCTTCCTCTTTCTCCTCAGCCTGATTTCTTCCTCCTCGATGGCCTTGTGATTCACCGGCGTCATATTTTTGGTCCCGACGACCGGATACTACACCAGAGCTCTTCGACGTTATCGGGCAGCGACCAACGTCGCTATTCGAGAAAGTGTGAGGGTCTTCCGCCTCGAGGGGAAGGCCTTCGCCGACACTCCTTCCCTTCAATATCATCATGGGTTCCTTTTTCACCGTTGTCAAGCGACCCCTGCTACGAAGGTATATGTGTCGTTTGCACTTTCATATGATTTTATCATTTATTTTGGGTACTCTGTGTCCCTCATTGCCTCTTTTATTGTTTTGTGCATGATCTGCAAGACAATTGGCGCACAGACTTGAGCACCACCGGGGTTTGCCGGAAGCATGGGTTTTCCTTTAGCATAAAGAGAATGCTTCTGCAACCTTCGCTGTGGTGAGATCCCCTAAACTCCTAGCTAGCCCTAGGTTTAGTGGTGTCTAAGCGTGTGAGTTCGATCGCCCACATGGGGTGCACGCACAGGCGTGGGTCAGCGTGACAACGTGCCTGCGTGATGTATTGTTGGTTTTCCTAGAGTTAGCCTTTAGGTTATAACTTCCCGTGTGTGACCAAACACCCTCCTTAGAGCCGAGTGTCTCCCCTTTTTTGCGAGCCTTAGCACAAGTCCTGATGGGTCAAATTCTCTCACTCCCATTATTTTGGGTTCTCTAGCTTTATTTGGAGAAGTTGGGAGGTCGTACTTGGCCAAGAGAGAAAAGCTTTGTAGTTGTCTCGCTTTGTAAAGTCTGGAGGAGTTCACAAAATAGGAAAAGCTTTGTAGTTATCCCATTTCGTGACATCGTGGAGAGTTTACTTCTCAAAGATCCAGGGAGAAACTTCCCACATTTCCTCACCAAAACAAGAGGCGGCGGTGCCGCATATCTAACAGATATCTCGGGAGAAACTCCCCATATTTTCTAACAAAAAAAAGAGGCGGCGGTGCCGCATATCTAAGGGTCTTAACCTTTGGTTTCCTAGGTGAGGTCGTTAGTACGAGCGTGGCTCGCTATCATATGTGGTCATGTGCACCTTATTGTTCGCATATGCATGTTTTGCATGTTAATATTGTATGTGATATATCGCACCTGCACTTGCACCTTGCACCTTGCATTTTCACGTTGCACTTGCACTTGCACCTGCACCACTTGTGCCTCAATTGGTCATCCCAGACCGGTTGACACCACTTGTGCCTCGGTCGTTTATCCTTAACCGGTCAATCACTTGTGTTTCAGTCGGCTACCCCGACCCGGTTGGCACAACACTTTGGTTTGACCGGATGCTCCATCCCGATCGACTGTCCACCTACCACTTGCTCCTTTGCATGTTGTGTATGTGCATGTATATGTTTGTCTGCATGATAGATATCATCTACTTGAGTTGGATTCCTTCAGGTCACTATTTTACCAGCATACCCTCTTTTGGGCCGCTGCCGTCACGACATGCCCATCTTTGGGTCACTGCCTTACCGACATACCCCCTTTCCGGGCCACTGCCGTCACTACATGCCCATCTCTGGGTCACTGCCTTACCGGTATACCCTCTTTTCGGGCCATTGCCGCTATGGCATGCCCATCCTTGGGTCACTACCTTACCGGTATACCCCCTTTTCGGGTCGCTATCGTCACGACATGCCCATCCTTGGGTCACTACCTTAGCGGTATACCCTCTTTTCAGGCCCATGTCGTTACGGCATGCCCATTCCTATGAGTCACCGCCTTCACAACATACTCTTTATCACTACTTATATGTTTTGATTTGCTTGCATTTGCATTTGTTTGTTTTGCATGGATAGTGAGCTAGGCTCATTAGGAGAGTGACCCCGCGTTGGTCGCGATGCCTTAATGAACATTGCTTACTGAGTTGATCCTGACGTGCAATGCGAGTTTAGTCATCGGGA
>NW_018165437.1:278808-285921 GCF_001263595.1 Phalaenopsis equestris | reverse complement strand
CTTCGTGACACCCTTTAGATCCTTCGGATCTTTAGGATGGGGCCGGTATGACGACCCAACCAAAGTCATACCATCCCAGACTTACCCCGCACTTAGATACTAGGTTGACGCGCTTTTCGTTAGATGGTGTGCTAGGTAGTCTATGCTAGGCTAGGATTTATGGTGCTAGGTAGTCTTTTTGATGTCTGACTATTGTTCTCTGTTAGATTGGTTGCTCTAGCCAGATATCTTTCTTTTGCATTATGCTTATTGGTGTGACTGCATGCTGTATATGTGTGGTTGCGTGTTAGGACATTTTTTCTGCAGGGAGCCATGCCTATTTATATGCACACACACACACACATAAGTACCACTATAGGGGGGAGCGTGTGATGATTTCTGACTTTTTTTCCTTGCAGGTGCTATTTAGCTCCCTCATTTTTAAGGCATGACTCATGATACATTATTTGCATGTGATCTTTCTCGCTGACACTTGTTTTCCTGCAGGTTTGAGTCTTTTTTCTTTTCTTTGTGTACTTTTGGAGTCTAGGAGAGTCTTGTAGCAGAAATAAGATACGGGCAATGGTTCCGCAACGTTAGCGCGAGAACCACGTGGAGGGGACCAGGAGCAGATGCTCGTGCCTCGTATCTTAATTCTACATTTTAAATTGATGTATAGAATTAGGACCGGGCATGTATATACGGAGTCCGACTGCCTTTTTTTTGGGATATGTTCCCGGATATGTTCCCACCCCAGCGGCACCGGCCTGTTTATTATTTTGATTTGACTTATTTTTTTGCATCATGTTGCATGTCTGCAATTGCATGTGTTTTTCCTTATTTTTTTCTGTGTTTTATCTAGGATTTCATGATACAACATAGGCTTTTTAGGACTTAAATTCCTAATTTTTTTTACAAAGTCCTAAATAAAACATTTAAGATAATTAAAATTTAGGATTAAAATATTCAGGATTTAAAAATTGCAACATTTACTTTCCTGCATATGTTAATAGAGTCTCCATAATACTTAGGACCGCTCTAGAATCTCTAGATAACTGCATTATATTTGCATGTCCCGAGGAGGAGTCCCCGTACTTCTCTAACCTGACTGACCCAACATACATTTATATAGGTGGTTGTGTAGTGCGCCTAGGGTGTTAGAAGGCTCCCCGACCCAAATGGGGTATAAGTCCTTTTATTTAGAGTGTTTCTGGCTTTGTAGTTGAACCTCCATTTTCTATTCTTTCTTAAGGCATCATTGCCACTTTGGCAGGTATAAGTCCCACCTCTTGGAGCTCTAGCTTATAATCATATGATCGAGTTTTATTCCTTTGACCTTAAGGCTATCGAGGTTCCCGTGGATGATGCAATTCACGGATTGCTGACCGGGGATCTCAAGGCGTGTTGGGTCGACTACCTTCACGACTAAGTAAACTTAAGGTCCTAGTAGCTATGGATGATGGGTACGTGGTACCCCGACCCAGTTACCTCAACCTTTTAGGATCACACTTCCTTCCTTTTTGTTGAGCCCCTTTGAGCTTTATCGTTTGTTGACTTTGTTGATATCACCTTAATGACCCGATACTGATGAGCTGTCGCCCATTCGGGATATGACGATTTTTCCTCTCCCTTTATAGCGCGAACATGCTTTGACGTGTTGGGATATCCCCGTCAAGATGTTTTAGGTTATTCTGCGGGCCCCGTGTGCCGATGAGCCGCTACCTATTTGGGATGTGAGAGACTCTCTCTCTTTCTGATGACTTAGCTTTAGCTTTGAAGCATTGAGACTGCTCTCACACGGAATAACCTTTTTTTGATTGTCTATACTTCAGGTTTATGATAATATGAAGCGAAACTCCTTTTATCGAGAGTATTCTTGGGTATCCCCCAAGATGTAATTAACCAGTAGGAGCACATTCCTTTGGGGGTGCTCTTGACCCCAGAACAGGTACATACACTTGACTCTCTGGTTATGGATAATCTATGTAGATACTTCTTTCACATTGGTTTAAGGTGCTAAGGTGCCTCCGCCCAATCTTGTTTGGGCAGACATTATTAACCTATCCTTGTGAGGTTTATTGCACGTAGACTCTCCACGTTTTACTTTTTCTCTTGTTTGTCTCTTTGTCATATTTACCTTCTTATTCGGTTCCTCTCCTCTTTGAATCATTTATACGGTTTCGGAGGGAAATTTTTTCGAATGGGAAAAGTATACAACGATCGACAAGCTGGCGACTCCTTTTAAAATAAAAAAGAGAAGAATGAATAGAAACATATACCTACCACATTCTCTGAGGAATGGAGGTCAGGTATCCATATAACCTTTCCTTTAATTGTGTCGACTTGCAGGCTACGACCCTGCTTCTAGACATACCCCATCTGAGTAATCACATACCAGCCTTTAGAAGAATGTAATCACTTGACTGGAAAATTTTGGTCAAATACTCAAGTGGGAAGTTAATCTAAGTGAGTTCGATATCACTTTTGATCCTCAGAGAACCATAAAAGCTCAGGCAGTCACAACCGTTCTGGTTGATTTCTCAAAGGAGGGGAGCCCATCAAAAGAAATCCAAGGCAGGTGACAGGAGTGAACCCTATACGTGGACGGTGCCTCTAACATGACCATACGAGGAAAAATGCTCACTTTGAGCTGCACTATAGGGGAACACGTATACCATTCAACAGCAACAGAGTTTGAGGTGACAGACAACAAAGTCAAATATGAAATCCTGAATGTTGACCTATGACTAGATTATAAGATGGGCACGTGGATGCACTTTGCAAAATTGGACTCATAGCTCATAGTGAACCAAAGAAATTAGGAATTCAAAGCTAGAAATGAGATGATGAAGATATACCTCAATAAAACGAAGGTAGAGATCTAGAAATCCACTCACTTCTGAATCAAACACATCGGTAGAAAATAAAATCATGTGGCTGAATTGTTATCCCGATGTGTTCGCTTAGCGAACAAGGAACCACAAGTACTTTGCTACCCAGTCCTCGAAGAGCCTGAAGCCATTGTAGTGGAGGGCGAGTAGGTCAAAACCTGGGTAAACTCATATGTTGAGTTATTATAAATAGAAGATATTACAGAAGTGGTCACAAGACGAGGAGGTTCAAACTTAAGGCTGCACAATACATGTTGATGGAGGGAACACTCTTCCAAAAATCAATAAAGCTGATATATTTGAGATGTGAAAAGGAAAACAAGGTAGAGAATATCCTCTAGGATATTCACTTGGAAGAATTTAGAAGCCATTCCTATAGAAGGATGCTGCTACATTGGGTCTAGTAATAGGCATATTTTTGGCCGACGCTATTGAGGACACTGAGGCATTCTTTAGGACATACAAATATCACCAAAAATATGGTCTGCTATAGCACCAACCTACTCACAAGTTATAAACAATCAACAATCCATTGCTATTCACTACCTGAGACCATTCCCACCCTCCAAAGGACAACACCATTTTATTCTAATGGTGGTACATTATCTCTCAAAGTAGATTGAGGTCAAAGTTTTTGCCTAGATCACTGCACACTTTGTCGAAAAATTTTGACTAGACTGACTTAATATATTGCTATAGCTTACCACTAATAATCATCATGGACAATGAGACAGTTTGCCTATAAAAAGATTCGAAACTTCTCACAGGGCGAAAGGTTAATTCAAGTTTGCCTTGGTTTATCACCCGTGAACCAATGGGTAGGCGAAAATGACTAATAAGATCATCCTCAACTTTTTAAGAAAGAAGGTGGGGAGCAAAAAGTAGATGGAAGAAGTCCTTCCATTCAGTTTTTGTGTTGTTTGCATAACCCCGTTAGCCACTACCAGTCAAACACCGTTATTCTCTTGCATAGAATGAAAGTCATGCTACCAGTCGAGTACATCCAACGAGTCCTCAGGGCAATGATGTTAGATGAAGAAAATATTTTTGAATTGCATGAGGCCAACAATGAGGAAAAATGCTCGCACTTGACCTTATATAAGAAGCCCAAACATATTCCTCCCTGTGATAGGGAAAAGTCAAGAGAAGGGCTACCCAGTACCCAGTACTACAATTGACATGTCTAAGAAAATGTTTTCTCTCTCAAAGAGCTTGTGTTAAAGAAGGTCAACCTCACAGAGAGGGATAGATAGTAGAAAAGCTGAACCAAATGTGTAGTGAGCCCTATATCATCAACCAACAGGCTGTACTCGAGGTATACAAACTAAAGATCCATGCAGAGAAACGAGGTCCCCAAGACTTAGAGTATAGATGATCTCAAGAAATTTTCCATTAATTTCCACTTTCTATCCCATATGGGTAACCATGAATAAACATTCTTCACTTTGATTTGCATACTAAGATTCTCTTCCATTAAAAATGCATATAAAATTACCGAGTGTCAAATTAAATAAACTTCAAAAACATTCAGGTCAGAAAAATGCCCAGGGAACTTCAATGTGTCCAATGAAGACAACCAACCGTGGTTCCAAGATTGCTCAATTGAGCCCCAAATGAAGAATGTGGACCATGGCACCAAGATTGCTCGGTTCGGCCGAGATATGAAGACTACCAACTATGACACCAAGATTGCTTGACTGAGCTTCAAATGAAGAATGGAAGGCTGAGGAGCCAAGATCGGGCAGTCCATATAAGAAGATGGCCAGCCATGGTGCCATGATCACCTAACTGAGCTTTAAATGAAGAATGGAGGATAGAGGAGCCAAGAACTCCCAGTCCAGCTCAAGACATGAAATCAACCAGCGGTGGCACCAAGATTACCAGGCTGAGCCCCAAATAAAGAGAAAAATAGTGTGACCAATTAAAGGGTAACTGGCCACACTAGTAAGCCCACAACATACCTAAACTATTCGCTCACATTGATTACCCCAATCAGGAAAAGCTAACCAAAATAATAATAATAATAATAATGAAATTGAATGATGTAAAAATTTTTTAATTCATTTTCTTGAAAATAGATATATTTTTCTATCCTCATGGATACCAATTGACCTAAAATGACAAGACAGTGTCAAAAAATGCTTCAAAATTATAAAAATAAAAGGACAAACAAAATAAAATCTAAACAACTGAAGAACCACCATTGCTAGTTCTATCCCCTCCGGGCTTGTTCGCCTCATCATCCTTAAATTCTATGAAGAAGGAAGTTAAAATATCCATGTTGCCCCACTTCAAATCCACTATGATGGATTTCACAAAAAATTCAATAGTAGTAGCGAGGCCTATCTCGATCTGGTCCAAAAGTGCCACCATGTGGTCTCATCTCGTGATCATTTCTAGCACCTGGGACTCCAACACTTTATTCCTAGTGGTTAAGGTGGTAATAGTTGTTCAAATTCCTTAGCTCTAGCCTCTTACACTTAAGTCGACCCTTTAAATTTTTTCTACAAACAAAGGAGCTACAATTTTTCCTACCTCTTAGCCTCTAAAACTTCGGTCATCATATGGCTCGTGGATTTCCTTTTTTTCTTCTCATGTATCAAGGCATTTGTCTGATAGTGAGAGAAGGTGAGAGACATTGTATTATAGTGGTCTGAAGTCTTGCATAAGGCTGAGTTGGATATACCTGACAAGAAAAAGTTCAAACTCTCTGATTGCATCACCTCTGTCTGGGATTCAAGGAGGATAGTTAACTCCATGGGAGGAAGTTCAATGAAATAGTATCCACCATCAGAAACCTACCCCCTAAACTTCTGTAGACATTGCTAAAACAATCTAACCGAGTAATCCACCATGAAGGCGATTTCTCATTCTAGGATAAGGGTGGAGGCGGCCTTGATTCCTCTTTTATGGGCATCTTGCTATTTGGATCTCAATTGATCTTTCCTAGGAGCTTGACTTCAAAATCTGTATCACCTCTAGGAGGTGCAACAACCAACACGAGAGATACGCATTGTGCCACAACTCTCTCCCTTGGGTTTATATAGGGGGCGCCTATCCCCCTCGACTCGCTCTGCTGACTCGAGGGAACCTTCCCTCTGGAGGCCGAACCCTGAGAATCTGAAGTCTTAAATAGTTTCTCCTAACAAACACCTGAGGCCTTTGCGCCCACCTAAATATAATAAAAAAATGGAAGAAAAATGGAATTTATTTTCTTACCGACACCAAATGTGCCCGAAGTCTTCAATAGCTTAGTGGATGTGTCCTCCATCTTCAGATGCTTCTTTGCCCTAGGTTTTTCTTTCTTCCATCTCGATCCATTTCTTCTCCCTTGCATCAGATTCCTTGGTTATATCCCCAAAAATCATGAGTCAAAAGACCATATTTACAACATCCCTTCCGATAAACTGGAACATAAAGAGATTGATCCCTTCAATCTTATCTTTGTAAGTGCTGATGTGCTCTGACAACACCTTCAACCTCACTACCTTCTTGGCAATGAGCCAGATGCAAATCCCCCAACCTTGATGATGAGTGGAAATTATGAACTTGAACCGCCAATTATTTATCTTGTACTCAAATCCTAATGTCCAGAGTGCGGGACTAGAGAAGAACGTTGCATAGCCTTCCCCATTGACCTTGAAGCCAAGGATATATGCCAATAGCTCTAAAGGACCTGGATATTCCACCAGCCAAATGTATATGATGAAGGTCATTATGTCATGATGGAGTTTGGTGTGACCTGAGCCAGATTGATACCATAAATATTTAGAATGGATCTCTTCTCACAGCAAAATGACAACCTCAACCCATACCTAAAATGATCCACATACACAACCAAGCTATCCCTGTAATCACACGTTGATGTTCCTCTTTAGCATCCATCCTAATCAACTCTTCTGGCCCAAAGGCGCATGATCTGAATAATGTCGCCACCTGCTTCTCAGAGATGGCTGATGACAATCCAGGCGAGTTTACACCAAATAGTTCATAAGAGAACTTATGATCCATAGTGTGAATAAGGATGAAGAGGAGAAAATTCATGCAAAGTGGAAAGGGAGAGATAAAAGAGTTAAGTAGTTGTTCGACGGATTTTATAGCCTATGATAGTAGTCAAAACACCATGAGGGCAATAAAATACTTTTTTCTCATCAAACTGAGGGAAAAGTGTTAAATCAAATGTGCATAATGATGAAGCCACAGAGAAACAAGATAAGAAACAAGATATATATATATATATATA
>NW_018165437.1:272812-275839 GCF_001263595.1 Phalaenopsis equestris | reverse complement strand
TATATATATATATATATATATATATCTATATATATGTATATATACATACATACATACATACATATACATATAAATATATGTATAAATTTACAAAGATAAAATACACTTATATATGTGCCACTCATTTAAAATTAACTGTCGATCATTGCCTCAATAGAGACACACTCTAATTGGGACAACCACTTGAAAATTAAGTGTCCTCTATCCTTACCATATCTACCCTATTCATTTCAGAACATAGTCAGGAGAATGAAACTTCCTCTCGGACCACACTTAGTCTATCCTTTGGAGATGATAACTTATCATGAAACGGAGAAGTCTGGACAACAACTAACCACTCTTCCAATCACCCTATATGTGCGTCATATAAAAGAACACCTCTTGAGGAGATGAAGCCGTACCCGACTCAGATAGCCCCGAAACATTGGTTGCTCTTGTCAGATTCAATGACTCGTTGAGAAACGGCCCCTAGAGCAAGAAGGATCTTTGGTGAATCCAAAACCCACAACAACACAAACCCTAAAAGCCTCCAACTCACATGGAGGAGGGGCCCTAGTGCCTTTGCCAAAAGATAGATTCATCATCTGGTTCAGATTAAAGGTGGTGAAGGAGCTCTTGCTCCCTTGATCTTTTTTTCCACTGACAAAGGTTGAAAGGTCGATTGGGAGGTTCTCTTCGTTGAGGGGCCAGGAGCAACTCCCAGCTCATCTGTCATTTGAACATCTGAAGGAGCAAGGTCAAATGTCGGGTCTTGGTCTTGCCCCTTTCTCAAATTATAAAGGGTTGGAGGAGGAACGTTTCGACTAGCCAAGTCATCATCCGAAAGTCTATCCCTCGCCAAGCGATGCCTTTTAATAAGAAAGTTTCCCTCCACAGCCAGAGAACCTTCCACGGAACGACAATTATTCGAGTGAGAATATCCTACCTTCACCATGGGAACAAGAGCCCTCACCTCATATATCACATGCTTTCCATGCTATTTAATTTTAGAGCTAGATCTGACCCTCTTTTTCATGGTCACGACAAGAAAGCTCGAGCCTCCTTGCCAGCAGGCTTTGAAAACTTTCCCCTTTCTATGACCAGCACTGCAGACAAGATGGAAAGTAAATTTGAAAGAATGCTCAAAAGATAAATACACACACCACATTTATAAGGTCTTGGGAGCAGAAATTAAGAAGAGAATAATTATTGCGCATTAAATAATCATGATTGTCATAACTTGTTTTGAAAATTAAGATTCATCTGTCTTTATTGCAGCTGTCGCTATCAATGAGCAAGAGAATATGTGAACTTAATTATGTACAATTAAAATATGTCAGTACAAATTGCAAACGCATCTCAAGGATGATGAAGAAGCTAACATGGTCTCGTGGAATCTACCCAAGACCACCCAAGACCACACACCCAGCCAGCAGGTCCCACGAACTAGGAAGAGGGTGCATCTCAGACAGATGAGGGGTGGACACTCTTGAGGAACCCACCTAACTAGGTCCGCTCAGATGAGCCCACCAACTCATATAAATCGAGAAATCAGAGAGAATTCCCCACTTCCAAGATGGTTGATTTGGACCCTATCAAGTAGCTGCCCGACTACATAGCCGCCTAGTCTAATAGCTGCTTGGCCGAAACCGTGGGCTCTGTGGGTGACACTCACGTATGGACCAAAATACCCTCATTGTATATAGGTATTCTAGTGGTACATTTTGTAAATGTACAAAGGCCCATTCTTATAAATAGGGTCCATTTCATGAACAATGGTTACACAAATTTATTGTTCTTTACCGTGTTATTACTCTCTCTCTCTCTCTATGTATGTATGTATGTATCTATATATAGACACACACACACACACACACACACACACTCATATATACACGTACATATTATTGAAGCCGAAATTTCAAGAACTGAGTTCCCGTAGGTGTTCTCATTTCCAAATAAACATTATGTTAAGTTGTCTCATTTAATAAAGAAAATAATAATTGTTGTCTCTAATTGGACGTGGAGACATCTCTATCTTATATATCAACCTACACTAAATTCCCTAAATCTATTTATTTTGCTGCTATTATTTGATTTGATCTATAATTTATAAAAAGAACATTTTATTTCTTTTCTTTTAATGTTCAAAACTTAAAATCTTAAAATTTAATTTGAGTAATGATTTTAAATTTAAGTCATGCACGAATCTCAAAGCATTTGAGCAAACAAATGCGAATAGATGATCACCTAAGCTCCGATTTCATCAAATGAGAATCAGTCTGAGCATCTTGACAAGACAAACCCAACTCTTAAATTGGTCCAACCCGAGTCTGATCATTTTCATTTCAAGCCATTTAAGCGCAATCGGAAGCTTTGAATGATTAATTGAATGATCAAATGAATTTCAATCTGATAAATTTATAATCGAATTGAGTGTCTCGATAAGACGAATCTAACGAGTTCAATATCACTCAATTTTAACATATATATATATATATATATATCTGTATGTTTGTATGTATGTATGTTTTCATAGACATTTTACTTAATGGTAGATCCACCTTGGTACCTAAATGAAAGAAGTAAGATTAAGCAGTTATCTACTTCAATTGTTATTAATTGGAACCTTACCCTAAGGGAAATAAACAGACCAACAAACTATCTGCCAAAGTTGATGCCAAGTCAGATAGAGCGCTATTGAAGACCAAGTCAGATCCCTGCCTCAAATTGCTACTGAATAGCGACAAACTTGACATATCATGAGATTCTTTTCATAATGGTGTTATTTTGCTTTTGGAGAGTATATTATTTTATTTTCTTTTATTGAGAGCCTCTTGTATTTTGGAAATTTTCTTTCTGTGCTGTATTTTGGAGTTCTTTTTTTGTGTGGTGTTGTACTATGATGGTGGAACCCTAGGCATGTGCTCTCTTCATTTTTTTTATTTTGGATTAGAGGGTTTCCCTGTCTAAATTATGTAATTTTTTAGTAATAAAATTACCTAATGGTTTACCTTTTATATATATATATATATATATATATATATA
>NW_018165437.1:262540-272679 GCF_001263595.1 Phalaenopsis equestris | reverse complement strand
ATATATATTTATATATAGTTTCATTGTGAGTGCGTAAATATCATCTGCTCACTTAAAAATTTGTTAAATTGTGGGGTATAAAGAAATCATAAAAGAAGTTGGCAGCCAATGTTGTACTTCTATATTGTCTCGCATATCGTTGAGATTGAAATAAATAAATAAATTGACGAGTGAAAATATCATTGTCTAGTTTATAATATTAAACAATAGCGGACACACATAAAATGATAACTCATAAATATAATTTTAACAATCACTAAAAATTAATTATAAAACTCTAATCACAAAAGAGCCGGAATCCAAAAAGACAAACTTTTCTCAACACCTTCATGAAGGATCCCAACCTCTCTATATAACCCTTCAACTTGGTAATCATTCATCATTACAACTAATCCTATCTCCTTGACAAACTAGAAACTCTATCACTATGCCTCCTGGCAAGGCCTCAACTAGCTCCCGGAACAAATCCATCTGCCAAAAGTCTGGGGAGATTGCAGCTACCCTCACAAAAATCTCCTCGTTGTATTTAGCCACATTCTTGCTTCCAAGAAATCGCAAGAGCGCCGCCAAGTCGCAGCCTCAGCGTCAGTCTCCAAAATCCCATGAAGTTCGTAGCAAGGCAGCATATGTAGAGCAAGATGACGCGGTTGACACGCATGTGGATGAGTATATTCGTGGCCGCCGTGTCAGCGTTTTCGGCCAGATTGATGATGGTGTGCGAAATGAAACATTGAATTGCATTTCGCCGCCACCACCGCCAAAGAACAAGTGAGTCTCAGAGGTCAATGATGGCAGCTATCACTGCATGTACTAGGAGATTAATATTATAATCCCAAATGAAAATTTATATATGAAAAAAAAAATGTTGTGAAGGGATTAATGGGCAATTGGTTGAAAAATATTGTTTTTGCAACATCTCAAATTTCAGCCACATGTTGTACAAATTATTTTGTTTCTTTAGAGCAAGAAATAAAAAAAAATATATAATTTATTTGTATGTAATTTTGTTCGGGATTGTGGAATTTGAATTATTAAGCTTAGTGAAGGTGGCTGCAGGAATTAGAATGAGGAATCTTATCTTACTGGAACAGAACCCAATGATTGTAATTATTCTTCTATTATGCTTTTGTTGAGCTTTGCTTTTCAGAAAGAGCAGAAGGAATGGTTGTGCGTTGTGTGCCAGCAAGTTGTGCTTTTACAAGGAAGGGAAAAAAAAAATCTGGAAGCCTTCATTTAGTGGCAAAGCCTTTCTTTAGTAGTAAAAGAAAAATTAACTACAACAATTAAAGCCTTGCTTTTGTTTGCTGAGATACATTTATTATACCATGAGTTTAATTTTAGAGAGAAAAAAGGTAAATTATATATAGGTAGCCAACCTCCTGACAATTAATCCATTTGGATTATTCATGAAGTGTGTAATGATGAGAACCTTAGGACTCTTTAAGAGTCCTGGGGACTCTTTTGAGGTGCTCGGAGATGTTGGTGTGAGAGCTGAGTTGACGCCTTCTCTTGGTTCAAAGTTCTTGATCTTAGACTTGAACGACCTCTATTTGGCTAGTTTCAGATTCTACTCAAAGGTAGCTATAGTTGGCCAATCAGGCCTTTTAATCTTTTGTTTAAGTGACCTTTGATCTTCCTTTTGTGGGTAATTCTTGACTACACTTTTATCTCTTAGTCTATTGAATATCCTTAAGACATTCTAATGTATTTCTGACATACATATTTAGTTTCTCAATTAACTTGCCTTTTAAAATATGTGACAAAATAAGAACAAGAGATTTTCATGCAAAAGTTAGATTCATTTATTTTGTAATCAAAACCTTAATAATTGAACTCATTAGATTTGTGTAATCATGATTATTAGTGCTTTTGTTGTCTGCACTGCTTGAGAGAACATCTCCTAATAGTTCAAATTCAAGTGTGTTTCCATATTGATTGGCGAAAAGTTCATGGACGACGTCCTTATCAAGCAAATGTTGGAAAAAGCCAAAAGGACTTCTACGTCAATGTTTAATTTTGAGAAGGAACTTGAGAAGAAGTGATAGAATGGAGTTAGTCGTTCCGAGGTCAGGAAGTCCGGAAGAAAGAAGCCAAGTGAAGGAAGCCGGCTAGAGGCACGAAGAGGCGCGAGGCTATGAAAAGGCCCGGGGGCGATGAGAAAGCTGAGAGAAGGGAGCTGAACTGAAGGTTCAACACGAGTTAAGCAACACATCTACAATAAGAAATGGGTGGAAAATTCCTAGAACAAGGTGGCATTATTCAACTCATTGATAATCATATGGCAAGAGGAGGAATGCAAGTTGGGTGACCCGCATGTTGGCACACCAATCCTTGCACCTGTTATAGCCCGTCATCTGCTGACTGAACAACCTACCCAAAAGATGGATAGAGCTTCACTCCCCAAAAATTGGAGGACCAAAGTTTTGAAACTATGCTTCATGAGCTAAATGACGGGTTGATTGAGCCCAAATGTTGCCTTGGATGCCCTGTTGATGCTTAGTGAGAGTCATCCATCATTCCAATGGTCAAGTTAGATTGAGCCCAAGATATGTGGAGATGATGTAGTTAGAAGTTGTTTTTATATACTAAAATATGTTTGTTGATACAGCTGATGTAGTCCTGAGTATTGATTCATCTCCGAAAAAATTACTTCTTTTAGCACAGATGAGAGGACCCCGACCAAGAAACATATCAAGGGGGAAGTGTTTAACATCCCTACTACCTGTCAAGAAGGCCCCAAGATGAGAAGTAGCGGCTTGCAATAGGATGCGGAGATGAAGGAGCCCCAGGAGGAGTCAGCAACTTTGAATCAAGAGCACTCAGTGGAACTGACACTATTTAGGTGTAGTTGACGGATGTTCAGTCGATCTGCTTAGCTTTGAAAGTCCAAGTTCAAGTTCATAGTGTAGATTGATTTAGTTTTGAGGGGCATGCATTGTACCAGAAGCTGCTTTAGCCGAGGAGTTTCTTGCAGATTGTTTTTTATCTGAATAAAGAATTGTCTTTTATTATTATTATTTTTTAAACTATTTCTCCATTCACTTTTTCATCAAATTCTGTGCTGATGTGACTTGGGTTTTTGAAATTGACGTGTGGTTCTTTCACGGCGTTTGAACTTCCTTGGGTGCCCAATATATAAGGGTTGATGGTTGGGTTATTTTGTGCATTTGATCTATATTCCTCCTTTTAGTATGTTCTTCTTCTTTCACTTCACTTTCTTTCATTTGAATGACTAATAAGTATTCACCCAAATGCTTTGAGATGCTTCCCATGACCGAGTGGTCCGCCTTGACTTCAGTCGACCCTGCCTCGCTCGAGGAGGCCTGCATCTTTGTTGACTAAATCCATCTGCATGCTGTCATCCTGGATGATCGTGTGCTCAATAGATTCAGTACTGAACTTATCCTCTATCAAGACCAATTTCAGTGGGATCTCCTGTTGTCTCTCTACATAGATCTCCGACCCATCGTGAACAATTATGGTGTGATCCCTACTCAAATTAATCCAAATTTGATTGCGGCTATCACGTCATACGTGTTCTATTATTGAAGGAGGGCAATTACATGATCTTAAGAGCTCTTCTCCTACATGTTCTCCATCTGAGTGGAGCTAGATGGTTATATGCTCATGGTGTTAACCTAATTATTCCACTTAATCATCCTTGAGAATAAGTTCAAAGACTAAAAGTGCCAATTCATTCTCAGGTAGGCTAAAGAATAGGAAATTCATAACCATCTGATGAGAAAGGTTTATAAGAAGACAAAATCCGTGCCTCCACAAATTTGGAGCCAAGCTTCATGAAAATGAAGGGATTCAATTTTTTGTAGTTTATTATAACATCGAGTGGTTGTGAACAAAGTCTTGAACTAAGATAAGTTTGGAGCCATGACTGTGGAGCTTTAAACGATGATTCTTTGGTTTTGAAAATAAAATTTTAAATTTGAATTTAATGCATAATGTAATTTTGATTTTAAAAATAGTATTCTTTATTTTTTAAAAAAACGAGACCAGATAGATTTCATATATCTAATAGTTTAGATAGCTGGTCACGATATCACAAGTAATATATCATCTCAAGAGATGAACGTACTACTTGTTGGTAGGCTTAACTATTTAAACTTAAAAGTTTATAACTATATTTTATTCTGTGAATTTTATAGCTGACATTTCTCTTATCTAATATACATATTAGATAGGGTTTAAATTAATCTGGATTCTTAATTCCTAATAGAGGCAAGCCACTATAGTTAACTATAGTTAATTACATCTTAGACACCTTAGACTACCAAAGTCAAATAAGAAAACTCTCGATTAGGATTGTGGTTTCGTCTTCAAGAATTCAACGTTTAGGTTTCCATGATATCTTACAGAAAAGCCAAAGAGATAGGCTCAATGAGGAAAAGTCATTTTCGGAACCCGAAGGAGTGAAGAGTAGAAGATGTCGAAGATACTGAAGAAGCTTCAGTGTCATCTCAAACTAATATATGTTTTGACTTTACATCTTTGAAAGAGAATATATTTGATGTTTTAGTCCTGTAAATTATTCAGACATTCAAGACTTATATCTGCATGTTATATGGAAATAGCCCAAAAAATAGGAGGATTTATTTCGTACCACATGACGATCTCAAAACCCTAAAAAGACTTTAGAACTTATATCATATAATATACAATCATACGAAGTCATAAAAGATAGTGTGAGGATTTACATCATACGAGACGAACAACCTTAAAGTCCTATGGGTGAATGTTAATTAAGTCTATGGAAGTTCAGTTGAAGCTCTTCCTTCTGCCTTCTGTTGTCGCCTTGACTGCTGCTCGGAGATGAATCATCACTTGAACACGCTGTTATCTCGTCCCAAAAAGAGGGAAGCTAGAAGAGGAAACATATCTTAAGAAAATTTATTTGAGATATATAGTGTGTTTTTATACAATGTATTTTGAATTGGTGCTCGTTGCTGTTGAAGAGAAATAGTGGGTTTTATTTTATGTTAAGTGACACCAGTTAAGATCTCACGGTTCCATCATTTTGGTGCCACTGTTAATTTTGGATTTATTTAGTCCAAACTAGTTGTTAGACTAATTTAGACCTGAGAATTTTCGTTAGCAACCGTAAGTTACCTCATATGAGAATTCTCATAAATCCAAAAGAGTGAATTATTATGTTGCTATTATTAGTATGTTGAAATTTAAAAACATTTCTTGGGCTTTTGAAAATGATTTGTAATGAAATTTTAAAAGATGTTGAAGTTAAAAAATGTATTTTGGTTATGTGTTATAGGGTTCCAATCCTAAGCATATATTCTACATTCGCTGCCTAGGGCACTATAAACATGCCAGAAAAGCAATAAAGAGTAGCAACATAAAGAGTAGCAGAGTAAAAAGTAGTAATAATAATAATACAAGTATGAACAAATAGGTACAGTAAAGTGGAGTAAAAGAGGAAAATGTCAGTATATACCTGCCATTTCTGATGATGCTTCAAAACAAATTACAATTATATAGTATAGGTGTATATATATAAAAAAAGGGTTATTCAAAACATTCGAAATTTAAATATGAAAATTTAAGCATGTATATTTTCATAAGAACGGTTAAGTGATAAGCATATGGAAAATAAGAATGGGGTATAAGAATTTAAGCTGGGGATGTGCTCAATTATAGACTTTGCATTTATCATAATCTCACAGGAAATCGAGGCATCGAAGTCTATATATTATTGTTGAATAGCAGCTATCAACAAAACACTTCTTAAGGTGGGGTAACTAGTAATCCCTACCAGCTGACTAAGAAGTGAACATGTAAAAATCTTCAGCCACATGTCTATATGTGATGTTCATATATGTGATGTTTTGTAATTCTAAATTTGCAGTGACTGATGTTATAAGGAAATGGTTTACAATTGATCCAGCGCTAAGGTTAAAGCCACCAACAACCTACAGAAGTGAAAAGGGCATCCGTTAATCAATTATTGATTATCAAGAATTCCAGCTATATAAGCATTAATAATTTGTTATACATCATTGCCCATATCCACATACTTTCCAACTTATAGGCCAATCTGACATACCATATGCATTTTTTAAAAGAATTTAGATATTTCCAATCATAGAATGAGAAGAATGAAAATAGTGTTTAAACAATTTTATAACACAAGCCACCTCAAAATTTAGCTTATAACTTAATCTTTAGGTATTAAATACGTATACACATAAGAATTGTATAGCGTATATGAATTTCTCAACTTAAAATATGTTTGTATTCTCATGCAATCAAATCCATCCATTAAGGATCAAATGATCAAATTATTTGAAATTATGTGCATCACTTCAATGAAGAAAATAAAGGCTTCGAATTTCATATTTAAATGACATAAAAAATACAAGATATTTATATACACACTATCCAATTCTTGTGCATTTACGCATTTAACCTTCAAGATTTCATGATTTATATATATATTACATATGCGTTATAAATGAAAAGTTAGTAGGAAAAATTTGGATGGTTGAAATATATATTAAAGTTTAAATATTAGCAATGTAAAGACATAAGGATTTGGTGTATTTGCAAATAAATATTTAGGTGTTACATTTATAAATACTTAAGAGTTGTTTGCTATGTATTTAAATCTGCTATAGGTAAAACGCCAACAAGTCTAAGATATTATCAAATCCTCTCAAGACACTTGAGATTTTACAAAAAATTTAGGGGAAATTTACATACATGAAGCCACACAATTCTTATGTACATACCCATCTGACATCCAAATTTTCATATTTAGTTATACAAAACTCACATTTATAAGTATCATATCAAATGTATTATTCTTACCTTTTAGAAATTAAATACACCTTTTTTTTATGTATAGTCTTACAACACATAAAATGTTAAGTGTATAAATATGTAAGGATTATGTAATGTGAAAGATTTACATGCATACCCCTCAATTCTAATGTGTTCATTGATCTAGCATCCAAACTTCAATTTTTACAGATACACCACCTTTAATATACATGAAAAGATATTTGTCCCTGATGCATATTGCTTCAGACAATCGGCGCAGATCATTGAGTTTTTGGGTGCATATGTAATTCATGAATTTTTGGTCTCGGGATTTTTGTTTTTTGCTCTCTGAGGTGTAGTTTGTTTTGGCGTATACTTTCTTTTACTGCTGATTGACATGCCCTTTTTCTTTTTGTTGGGGTGATTTGTATTGTGGTAGGGGAATCCCCCTATGTACGCGTATTGTAGTTATTTTTCTTTTTTAGCTTGGGGGATCCTCTCCTAACCTTTATGTAGGGAGCCGAACAACGCTCGTTCCCCTAAAAAATATATATATATATATACATGAAAATATATAGTTCACATTCGAAAAGCTGAAATAATGGTATTTAAGCTTACTGTAAAATAATGTGAACTTGATATATTTAATTCCAAAGACACACACACACACACACACACACACACGTGTTTATATATATATATATATATATATATATATTTAACAAAGCTTTAAATATAAATTTACGAGGATAGCTTTATTCAATGAGCAATCAAATCATACACAGTGCGACAGATAGATAAAAATGAGAATTTATATAAAACTTTAACACCTAAGTTCGAATTATAATTTTAACGTCAAGAGAACAGGGAGACATCAAACATGCAATAGAGAAATAATTTCAATACAAGGATAAATCAATACCATTGTATATATCAAAGAAACCATGGTAAATTGGTAATCAGAGAGCAAACCATCCAATATTGAGGTGATCTACAAGTTATTCCAAAATCAGCAAAATAATGACCCAAACCAATGAAATATGCTATGTCAATATACATAAAAAAAAAAAAAATGAAGTAAAACAATTACCTTAGAAATAATGGAGTAGGTTGTGATGCATGCACCCACCCAGTGGCATCGGACGTCCAGGAGATGAACTAGCAGGCTGATGGTGCTGAGCTTGGTACATGGAAGAAAAATCTGCATATCCTTTGCAAACTATGTTTCTGCGTTACTTGAAGCTTTCATGGTACTAGGAAATACAACGTCATCAGAAGAAGTAACAGAACCATCCCAAACTAAGCTAGTGGCTTCAGAAATTTACAGTTCACTGTCACGTATAGAACTTGCATCACTAGCAATGCTATCACTAGAAAACCTCATCCAGAATAAGGGTGTTGAGAAATTAGGGCGAAGAAAAACAGGAATCGACACAAATTCAGAAGAACACACAGAGATTTACGAGGTTCGACAAAGATGCCTACGTCCTCGGGAGCATAGCAGCGACACTCTTTTCAATATTCAGAAAAGAATACATAATACAAGATTCAGAATATCAGAATCTCTTCTAGGGTTACAAACAGGACATATATTTGACCCTATAGTACAATATGTAATTATTTAAATTACTCCTGTACCAAACCGCGGGGTGTTGCCCCCGCGCCCCAAACCAACATAATGAAACTCCCTCGATTGGACAGATCCTTCCGCTCCACTCCAGTCCAACATCTATCCCATTTATGGTATATGAGTCTACACCTTGGCGAATATACAGCCCCTTAGAAGAAATATATTATGGAGTTTCTTATGCACCAATGTGGGTTGGGCCACCATGCCGTCTAACAATTGCAAACATTCAACAAGCTCAAGCGATGCAAGAACTTGTTGATAAAACCTAGCTTGGTCAACATATCTGCTGCATTTTCATCGTATGATCCAATAGAGTGAACTTCACCTACAGTTGTACTCCCCAACAGTTTATAGATATTATTTGCAGTTAACTTTTATTTCATCACAGTCAGTGCATCTTTAACAATTATGATGGTCTACTTACTTCCATCTGTCTTAGGAATAAAACAATTTCTATGTAAAATACGCAAGAAAATTAAATTCTTCTTCAAATCTTGAATATGTCTGACCTCACATAATGTTCTAACAATTTCATCATACATCTTAGTTTTGACTTTCCTAATACCAATAATATTGCAACATCTATCATCGCCTAAATAGACTGAGCTAGAATTAATTAACGTGTATGAAGTAAACACTCCCTGTTAGGTGTTATGTGATAAGAGCATCATGAATCAAGAATCCATGCATCACTGAGTTGAAATTGAAAGCATATCACCATCACTGCAATCTGAATTGTTACTCTGCACCACATTTTACAGACTTGGATGATGCATCACCTTTTCTCCCCAGTCTGCTTCTTAAGCTTTGAACAATCTCTCTTCATATGACCTGACTCCTTTCACTTGTAGCAATGAATCATCTTTTTTCCTTTGGAATTTCGCCTTCCAGAGCTCTCCTTCTCCTCCTTCCTTTGTCGATTCTGATTACCCTTAACATATAAACTATCTCCATGAGAGCTTTCCTCTGCATTCTCCTTCTGCTGGTTGTAAGCCAACAATGCTACAGTAATCTCATCAACTTTGATAGGTTCTTTCCCATATGTCAGAGTATTCACTAGGTGTTCTGTTGACCTCACTTTTGGTTGAGGTCTAGAAAACTTCTTTAGTAGCCTAGGTCTAGCCATAGGACTTTCCTATTGATTAGTCTTAGAAAATTAGAAAAGGTACCCCCACCATTAGAAATTCAAAACTCTTCTTTTTACTCAACTTGAAATTCCACATATTGATCTTAACCTCTAACATTTAGTAGATAAGATCATTAGAAGAGAATTCAAGAAGAGTCCCTATAGGATTACTTGGCTTTAGGGTCGACCCTGGGTGTTGACTTGAAACTAGGGTACACCATATCTTCACAATACATTAATCCATGGTTCATTTAGAACGGATATCTATCCAATTCTATGTGAAATGCCTAACTTGGTCTTTCGCCCCGAGGCACCTCCAAATTACCTAACTGCCCTTGGGACCCAAATTTGGCTAATATTCTCAAATTTTTCCAAAATACCCAAAATTGATCAAAACCCATTTCAAACACCTTGAATACATCCAAATTTGTCAAAATTTCCAAAAATGGCCAAATTACCAAGATACCCCTCCATGACCCAAAATCCAAAAATTCCAAAAATTCCTAAAAAATCCCAATAAATCTAAAATATTCCCAATTTCATTTTGTTCAACTACACCTTGGTCCAATTTGGTCAATTTGACCATCTTTGACAAAA
>NW_018165437.1:226267-261730 GCF_001263595.1 Phalaenopsis equestris | reverse complement strand
CTACACGATCATCTCTAACAACTACTTCGCCGGTTACTCCCTCCCCACCTTGGCTCAAGCCAGCCCTCCCGTTGACAAAATCACCATCTTTGGTGATGGAAACACCAAAGGTATTCATTCTCCTCGTTCTCCTCTCAACCAAAATTTATTTGGAAAATATACATACATTCCACACAATTTTTGTATTTATATATCTAACACCCATAATTTGATTTTTTTACCTATAATACCTTGGTGTCAAAAATTTATGCATGAGAAGTATATTTTATTTTTAAAAAGATGGTGATAGAAGCCATGTACAATGAGAAGTGTTTTTCATTTTTAACCATTCTATCATTATTGTTTTTTTCTTTTTTTGAATGCTTAATGAATGGTTAGTTTTTTTTTTGAATATTGATGAAATTTGGTCCATGTATAATTTTTATATTGTACATCACAATCAATGGATATAAAAATAAAATTTGGAGGGGTAAAATTTCATCTTTTCTTTGTATAAATAAAATTTAGGGACGTTTACAAAAGTACCTCTCAATCTCGATAAATTTACCTATCGAGCACCTAAACTTTACTTTTTATAGTTATACCGCCCAAATCTTTCATATCACATAAAAAAAATCACTAATTTTAACTTTTAAAAACTGTGAAATACATATTTTCATGCATAGGCAAGTTGGCATATATGTAAAAATCAAAGTTTAGGTATTAAACATTTAAATGCATAGGAATTGGGGTGATATGCATGCAAATCTTCCTAAAATTCATACATTATTTTTGTATAAATATCTTTTCATAAACCTCATTTTAAATTTATTTTCATGATTGATTAATCATGCTTTAATTTGTCCCTTTACCCCCTTCATTAAAGAGCATAATTCATTTTTAACCTTCTGGCTTTCAGGTGTTTTTGTTGATGAAGATGATATTGGCATATATACCATCAAGGCAGCTAATGATCCAAGAACCCTAAACAAGATTGTCTACATAAGGCCCCCTGGTTGCATCTACTCTCACAACGAGCTAATCTCTCTTTGGGAGAAGAAGACCGGCAAAACCCTAGAGAGGATTTATCTCTCGGATGAAGAAATTTTTAAGATTATCCAAGGCAAGCTCTCCATTCATCATATGAAAACAAAATTTATAATGCCCAAAACAATTTTTTTAAATAATAAAAATGCATTTACATACATTCCAGCCAATTTCCATGTATTTAAATATCTCACACCTAAACTTTACTTCTTACATTTACACCACCCAAATCCTTCAGGTCACTTCAAAAATACACCTTTTCATGCATAGGTAAGCTGACATATGTGTAAAAATTGAAGTTTAGATGTTAGATATATAATAGATAGGAATTGGGTGGTATTTATGTTAATGCCCCTTTAATGCTCATTCTAATAAATTATTGAACATTGTTTATGTGTTGCAGAAGCACCGATCCCTTTCAACGTAATATTTGCTCTAAATTACCTGGTGTTTGTGAAAGGAGATTGTCTCAGCTTTGAGATTGACCCAGCCATTGCTGCTGAAGCCACTGAGCTCTATCCCGAAGTCAAATACACTACAGTTGAGGAATATCTCAGTCGTGTTCTGTAAATAAAGTTTACAATTATCTCCTCCTCAAGTTTTTCAGAAAAGTCCTATGAAAATTTTCTGTTATTGTGTTGCTGTTTTGCTCATCTTTGCATCCTTGTTTGAAGTCTGTTTCTGTGATGTCTTGATCTTCTGTCTGTTTGTTGGACTGATGATCTATGAGTATTGTGTATTTTGGGATCTATGCATGAACTGTTCTGATTTTTTATGTGAAAATCTTTCTTCAGTTCTTTACCATGGTTTGATTAATATATGTTTTATTGATTAATATTTTAGAAAAGTTTCAAAATGGTCCTCTCTCTCTTTATAAAAGGTACGCTGCAAATTATTTTAATGTGTGCTAAATAGTTCTCTCTGTCTACTAAAAGAGAATGTAATTCTATCTTCTATCGAGAAGAACACTATCACTATGGTATTTAGTAGAGGTTCTTATGGCAATTCGGCCGACATTCGAGTAGGTGATCAATATCTCCAAAGAAAATGGAGTTTGAGGCATGATGCATCTATCTATGCCTCGGTTGTTTAAGGCGTCCTTGCCTTGACAACTTAGGCATAGTACATCCTTCGAAGGGCTGACCTCTGTGTTGTTTTTGGTCACATCAAGAATACGACGTATGAGATAGAGTTATGACAATTGTTGTTGCTAAACAAGCTTTTATTGAGTCAATAGTTATGTAATTTCATTTCACAAATCTCTATTGGGGTTTCATGACTATACTATACTTTTTTAATATGATTATTATATGCGCTACTAACTTGAGAAATGTTCTAGGTTGTTCCAAGTTAAGAACATACTAGAAATGGCTTTCCAAAACTATACAATGTTGTATATACAATAACACCAATAGAAAGTTGCAAGTTCATTGATAACCTAGGGAAGCAACCGAACCACCCTTTCAAGAAAGTTGTGTGTTAGTAACAATCATGTGCTGCTTTTCTAATTTATATGATCAAACACCCTCCATATCATCAATAGAAAGTTGCATGTTCAATGATAGCCTAGGGAAGCAACTGAACCACCCTTTCAAGAAAGTTGCGTGTTTGTAACAATCATGTGTTGCTTTTCTAATTTATATGATCAAACACCCTCCGTATGATAAGAGTAAGTTTATTTGTCTTAGGCATTAATCCATGCCTGTCACATAATTGAGATTGTTCAATACACTGTTGTATGTACAATAACATCAATAGCTTGCTATACATTTGGATCAAACATAATGAAATATAGGTGAGAACTCCAGATGACTTCCGTGTTGAGGGAGAATATCCTAGACAAGTTTGTTTGGCAATTAACGTCTTCTAGTTGGTAGACAAGTACTTCAAAAAATCAGTCAAGATTTGCGGGTGAAAATCTTAATGATATATGATTTTAGGGTGTGTTTAGTAACTAAGTATTGAGATTCAAACAAAATCTATGTTTTACGTGAATTGAGTCTTGATGGGTCAATTCAATTCATGAATGATGACTTATCATGCTTGATTCAAAATCATATGATCACTTGGATCCCCCACAAAAAAAGTCAATTCAAAATACTCTACATTATATCATATTAATTGCATTAAATTATCTAGTTTTCAAATTTTTGGTCCCATACTAGGAGAAAAATCTTTTAGTAGATATGCAAAATTGCTTAGTTTTTAGTATTATTTCATTTCGAACAACATATATAACCACTACCATTGAATAAAAGTGTACTCGTAAGTCCGAGAAAAAAACATAATTTAAGAAAAAAGCATAGTCCATCTTACATTTTAGTTCTTTGTCTTTTATATTAATCTACTTAAAATGCTAATAAAAATCTTTGTAAACACCAAATGTTAGAAAACACGTTTTAAAAATAAGAAGTTCTTCATGATTCTATTTGATAAGCAACCTATAAATTTTTATCATTCGGTATGAATCTCGAGGCAATCTTTTGAGTAATAAACATTCAAACTTCACTTAAGAGTCATGTAGAGCTCTAATTTCAGCAAATTTATAGTAAAACTAATCAACTCGATGAGATGGACCTAATGATATCAAAATTAGTCCAATTTGAGTCAACTCAAGCGCATATCAAGTCATTAAACCACACTTAGAAGATTTCCGGACATATTTAGAAAGCAAATGAATGTCGAATCTAACAAGTTTATAGTCGAATCGAGCGTCTCAACAAGACTAATCGAGCAAGCACATGATTGCTCAATTCTGACATCATTAAGACAATCAAATGTTTTTTAAACGTTGTATGATCGAATAAAACTCTCTGGATCGTTCGGTCAAAATGTTTCATATTCCTGCATTAATTGCACCAAGAACACTATAAATAGAGTCTCATCTCTCTCATGAGAGGAATGAGAGTTTGAGGCTTGAGAAAAAAAAAACATGAAGCTTTGAGAAGAAACTGAAGTCCAACGCTACTCCTGTCATCGTCGATTGTCGCTGACCGTCATTGATTACCGTTGACCGTCATCGATCATCGCCAAACACCGTTGACCACCGTCGGCCACCACATGACGACCTCCACCGATCGCCATTGGCTACCGCCCACTTACAAAAAAATTATTTGCACGCCGACGTTGTAATTTATAAAATCTCTTTCCCGTCCGTGAGACGAGTTCTCTAATATCATTAACTTATAGTAGATTTTTACAACTAAGTCAAATTTCATGGTTTTTTTCTTTTACGGGTTTTTCCACATAAACTTTCGGTGTCACTCCTAATGATTTTATTTTATCTGAGTGTGTGTTGAATTCTCGTATAACGCTAAAACGACAATCCATTATTCTACCGTCGTGAATTTTCTAGCACGCAACACTATTATTTGATCAAATGTGTATAGAAATCATCATGAATTTTAAATTTTACATATCTTTTCAAAACCACTGAACTATATTGACTTCATTATAAGCATCAAATATGTAAGAAAAAAAAAAGAGCTCCATGCAAGTACCCTTTGAAACAAAGAGAAATGCATTACTTAAAGAAGAAAATGAAAATTCTTACACACAAATGAGAAGCCTTTTTATCAATGACAAAAAAATAAATAGTAAAGAAATTAGGAATGCAAGTAAAAGAAGATAAAAAGTGGTTTATACTAAGTTTATAATGAGACAAATATTCTTCTAACTCTATTTCTTACATGCCATTTTATCTCTGCAAGAAAAATATGTATTTCACTTCTTAAAAGCTAAAATGATGGACTTCTTTTATGTAATATGAAATTTTGTGTGATATAAAATACAAAAAGTAATATTTAAATACATAGGAATCAGATGGTACATATGTAAATTTCCCTATTTAAGTATTAAAGCTTAAAGTTGAGGAAGATGACAGCGACCTCCAATCTCTCTTTGATCTCCCCACTGATTTGATTGCTTGTTGGAGATAATATTTATTCTGAATAATTAAAGTTGATATTCAAATAATAAAATATATCACATTCTCTCCACTCATATTATTCTTTAAAAAAAAATAAAAATCATAAGCTCCTCCTAGAACTTTATGCTTTCATAATCCAAAGAAGATTAATCCTCGCCCGCATGATATCATAATTTCAAATTTTCATTTCCGGCCACCGGCACCGGAGCTGGCGGCGGAGCTCCGGACATTTTTCCATCCTCTGTTTTGTTCTTCCCGTGAAATTTCTCCATTGAATCCCCCATTTTTCTTGACGCCATTCTCCGGCTCTCTTCCACTGTCAAAAGATAAAGATAAAAATCACATTTTTAGATTATGAATGAAAAGAGAGGAAGCGCACGCCATGGAAGAAGAGAAAGATTGGATTTTTTTCAAGTACCTTTTGAAATTGAATTGGTTCGCGATGTTGACGACCATATAATAAGAGTTGGGGTGAGCATGGCCAGCAGAGCCCAGAAGATAAAGATCAGAACATAGCCTCTGTGAGGCATCTCTCTCTCTCTCTCTCTCCAAAGATTTTCACTCTCTCTCTCTTAAAATGGGGGAGAAAAGAGGGAGGGAATAGGGAGAACAGGCGCAGAAGGGAACCTCCCGGGTTTGAAATAGGGAAGAGGAGGACGAAGCAGACTTTACTATTTACAATCATAACATTTATATAAAAAATATAATTTAATTAACTTTTTAAACGACCTCAATTCACTTGTTTATGCATACTTCTATAGCACCAATGTGTTATAAATGTAAATGTCAATTTACAAGACTTAAAGACCATGTTTTGAAATAGGGAAGAGGAGGACGAAGCAGACTTTAATATTTACAATCATAACATTTATATAAAAAAATATAATTTTATTAACTTTTTAAAAGACCTCAATTCACTCGTTTATGCATGCTTCTATAGCACCAATGTGTTATAACTGTAAATATCAATTTATAAGGCCTAGAGACCATGCAAATTTAAATGAAATGTGTGGTAACAATGTAAATTTCCCTAAAATGCAAATTACATATAATATATTCATGCTTATTAAAATTTAGAGTAAAATACCAAAAAGTTGGTTATAACTTATAAGTGTCAAAATAATCTCCATAACATTTAAATTGGGCTGAAACACTCCTCTATCTCATAGAAGACTATTAGGGCTCAATTTTAAAATAGTAAGCGACTATTTTGAATATTATCTTAAAAGTTTATTTATTATTATTTATAACTTGTCACATGTTAACACTTCAAAATTTGAGGGCTTTTTTGAAAATGATCGAGAGAATAGGTTTGATCATGTAAATTATTATTATTATTATTATATTTTTATCTTTAGGAAAGCCTAAATAGAAATTTGCCCTAACGAGTTGTTGAAGGTTAGTTTAACAAATTATGGGACAACACGACCAACTTATGACACCTCCCTTCTAAATAATACCTTAAATTACAAAAAAACCCTTATCATTAACTTATTTAATACATTTAAATTATTTTTTTATTCTTCATATTGGGATCACATACTATATAAAATAATGAGTGTAAAGTGCCAAAAGTCCCCGGCTATTTATGTAAAACTATTTTAGTTACAGAATTTATAAAATATAAAATAATAACAATTTACCACTATATATATGTATAAGGGCATTTACAATTTCTAATTGTTTTTACATATCTAACACATAAATTTTGTTTATTTATATTTCTACGACACAATTCTTTATATGACATCAAAAGTGCCATTATTTGAAGTTTTAAAAGAAAAATACACATCTTTCATGCATAGCCAAGATAGTACATATATACATGCATATGTATGTAAAAATGGTACCTTATTAGGTAGATATGTAAATACATAGGAATTGAGTGGTACATATGTAAATTTTCCTTTTATTTTATATTTCATAGCTAAGATCTGGATTATTCAACCACCAGTTTTAAGTTGAAAAAAAAAGACATATACCTAATGTGGGGACCACCAAGGGGCTAAATTAAACTTGCTCATCTTTCCTTGGGAATATTAGGTCGAGCAAAGAGAAAATGATAGTAGCATTTCATCAAGTAAATGATGTTTAATTATGATCCTAGTTAATTGTTGGATATGTTTTCAAGTTTAATATAAATTTGTGGTTCTCTTTTATGCATGGATGGATAAAATTTAATTTTGATAATTATTTTAATTATATTAATTCACATTAATAGTAATAGAGCTTTTAACCTCACATCATTGATCTAGATTTTTTTTTGCTGAAAATGGGTTTTAATTGGAAGACAAAACAACAACAATAATAATAATAATATTAATTGATGAGCGTCAACAAATTCATATAATGAGACACAAATCTTGTGGAATGATATGGATCTGAGGCAGTCTTTTGAGCTAGAAATGCTTGTACTATAGAGCTTTGATTTCAGCAAACTTATAGTTAAATTGATCGACTTGACGACATACCTAATGATATAAAAAATGATCTAATCCAAATTAAATCAAGCTCCGATCAACCCATTAACTACGTTTATGAGACGTGTGAGTATATTTGGAAGGTCAAACAAATGCTAAATCTGATGAGTTAAAATTGAATCGAGCTTTTCGATAAGATAAATCTAAAGAGGCCAAGATTGCTAAAGTCTGACATCGTTGAGGCACCCAAGTGTCCATCAAATGTCGTCTGACTGAGTGAATCTCTCTAGTTCGTCTGATCATAGTGGTTCATATTCATTTATTAATTGTAACATGAACTCTATAAATAGAGCTCTATCTCCCACTTGAGGTGGGAGGAGGAGTTTGAAGCCTTAGGAAAACTAAAGCTTAGAGGAGAAGTTGAAATTTATCATCAAATCGTCCCCGACCATCGTCGACCACTGGTTGCCAACCACCACTGAACACCTGTCGTCAATCACCATCAACCACCACCAGATGGTTGTCGTTGATCAGCCTCGGTTGCTACTCAATTCTTATGATAAGTTCATCTGCGCACCGACTTTATTGCTCAAAAGATTGTGTAACCCTTTTCCACCCATGGGACAAGAGATTGTATTTGTAATCTCAAGTTTATAGTGAACCTATTCAGTTAAACCAGATCCTTTAGTTTTTCCCTTTACAAGTTTTTCACGTAAAAGCTTCTGGTGTCTCTACTGATTGTTTTCTTTCATCTGAGTGAGTGTTGAATTCTCGTACAATGCTAAGATGAATTCATTACTCTACTGTCGTGAATTTTCTAGCAACATCAGTTTAGTATTTGTCTGTGAGAATTGAAATCCTGTTTGACACTGTCTTCAACTCTGAGACAATAAGTATCTACTTTGTTTCCCAATGATGTATATTATCCAAATTACGAAGGAACATCCTTTGCATCTTGAAGATCATCTCTGAAGCATTTTTCAAGATGGGAGGCAAACTTCATTGCATTCTCGAAAGGTTGTTTGCATCAACATCCTAGACACGATTGTAGTGGCGTAGTCTTCTCGCACCATATTCTGACACAAAGTCTTTCACAACTTCTTCCAGGTCGGGGCAACCTTCACTATAGTTTTGAATGGTCGTTCAATTTAATGTCCTAGACACAACTATGACAGGTTAGTCATCCCACATTATATTTAGATAATAAGTCTTTGAGAACCACTCCAAGATTGGAAGCAATCTTCAACACAAATAACACTTCCTCAATGCCCCATCATTGTACTAGAGTTCCTATTCAATCTGATCAGGAAGTTGATCTCTTCAATGTTCGATACATGGATTGTTTTACATGTTTGTGTGGAAAACCTTATGCTTGATTCTGACTACAATCAAATCTTTATAAAAGCATAAGGTTCATTACGTCCTATGCCTCAGCCTCGAGAAACATAGAGCATCTTCAACACCTCATTCTGGGCTTGACCGATCATAGTGGGGACTCAATTTGAGCTCTTCCATGACAGACTACAATCTTCAAGTAGAAGCTTCAAATAACAACCTCAGATAGGTCAAAAATTTCCTTCAATCACTTCCATAACAGATTACATTCGTCAAGCAAAAGCTTTGACCGACAATTTGAGATAGGTAAACCATCATTGGTATATTTGTGGCGATCTTTGGGCCAGGGTTTCGTCGTTGAGTGTCTCCATCAATAAAACATAGGTCAGATCTTACTTCCTTATTGGATCCTACTTTTACTCCGCTCCAACTCAGTCTATAGTCATCAGATAGACACGCTTCAACTAACAGTCTAGGAAAGTCTTAACTTTCATAGTGACACACAAGATCTATCTGGAAGCCAAGATGAAGAGAAAAAACTTTATGACAAGCCACCATACCACTAGAAGTCAAGTCCAAGAGGCATGATCAGATGGGAATATACGATACCCATGAAAGTCGAGCCTATGAGGCAAGACCTGATGAGAAGCTACCATGCCTCTGTAAGTCGAGCTCAAGAGGTAAAACTTGATGGGAAGATGTGGTACCCCTGGAAGTCAAGCCCAGGAAGCAAAACTCAATGTGAGCTATCATACTCCTAGAAATCGAGCTCAAGAGACAAGACTTGATGGGAATATACAGTACCCCTGAAAGTCGAGGTTATGAGATAAGATTTGATGGGATGCTACCATACTCCTGAAAGTCGAGCCCAAGAGGCAAAACTTGATGAAAGAATACTATAGCGTTGAAAGTTGCTCCAATGAGGCGAGACTCAATGAAAAGCTACAATGCCCTTGAAAGATCAGAACAAGAGGCAAGTCTTGATAAAAATTTAGAAGTGTGCAGGGTCCTCATTGGAAAAACTCCATGAGAACAAAGGGTTGATAGGGTCTCCACTCAGAAACCTAAGAAGGCTACAAGCCTCAGAAGACACAGGTAAATCAAATACCTCAAAAGGCACAAATTCATGAAAGATCTCAGAAGATTAAAAGTCTCAGAAAGCACCGACACATTTCAAGCTCCTAGAAGGTGTAAGCCTAAGAAGACACAAGTCTTAGATGATAAAAACCTAAGAAAGCACAAACTTTAGAATGCATGAGCTTCAAAAAGTATGAGATTCTTTTATATATAAAATGCACATGCTAACTTTGATTACAGACTTTTGCATGTTTGAGAAGCCAAAGAACCATAGAAGGAAGAAACCTAGAGGCCGACACCATTATGCACCCAAGAAGTAAGACAAAAATGACCAATAAGTTGGGTGACGTCATCCTATAAATTGAGTAACAACAACTCGTGGAAAGTCAAAAGCAATCTTAGAAGCAACATCAATAAAACAAAGAGATATATTATCATCATCTACAAATACCATATTAGACGATTAAAAAATCATAAAGACCAACAAATACTGGTACAAAGGCGACAAGAGGTTGGTCCATCTCAAATAGCGGCGGATTGCCTCCTAAAAATTTTGGTACTTTTGTTATTCTTCAGGGAGCACGAGACTCTTAGATATTGTCACCATAAAAGTATAAAAATTTCTCTATTGGTATAATTTTTTTGATATCATATGTGGGGGATATCCACCTAAGCGCATCGGGGTCATGCTTCATGTATATATTTCTCGTCGCTTGAGACATCCGTTTGAGACTCTTAGATACGTGTTGAGGGGCACGTGGTCAGGTTTATTCTACTAGACTTTGGTTTTTGCTTAGACGAATGTTAGTCATCATTTGGTCAGTCGGGCGACTTCGATCAGACAAATAGACCTCATTCTCCACAGCACAAGCGAATCATATTTAAATTGGCTCAATCGTCGATGAAGTTTTCAAGATGACCCCATACAACAAAACAGACTATATGAGTGCATTCAGAATGTCAAATTTACCTAAAAAACCATATTGATGTGGTTCCGAGCAGGAGCAAATTGCACATAAATCAATGCATATCCTAAAAAGAGCTTGAAGAAAATAAATTAAAAAAAAAAACATTATGTATATTTTTTTCTTTTTCACTGAGCCCCCTCAATCGCTAATAGTTCCTCAGCGAAACCTGCCTTTCAGCCAAATCCCCTCGCCGATCAGTCTCGTCTCACCGACAGCCTCGCCTCACCGACAGTCTCGCCTCATTGACGTACTCTTCTCATGGAGCTCACACATCCTTCCCATTTTTCGGAACCATAGCCCTTGCGGGCTCACTCCTCCATCGACTGCCGATGTTTCTATTAGCACAACTCTCATCAACCTAACCCTATCGCCGGCAACTCCCAAGCTCCCCTCTACAACTATGAGCTCCTCTCCCCAAGCTCTACCTCCACTCCCTTCATTTTGCCCAAAATCACCACCTTCGTTAATGAACCTTCGCCAATAGAGCTAGCTAGTAAGGCACCATAGAGATCTGAAAAAACCCAACTTTTCTTCTCTCCGTCCAGCACTCTCCGTTCAACACTACTCCTAACAAGTACCTTAGGTCTGTGATGGAGATTTTAGGCCTAAGATTTTTGTGCTTAGAAAAAACCATTATGTTAAGGAGCTTTCGTTGATTTTATCCACATGAATAGGGTGATTTCCCCTCAAAGCCTCAGATCCAAAATCCAATGAAAGACGCGATTGTACTGATTCCGCTGTTTGTTTCGATGGTTTTATTTGGATAGACATTTAAAGCCAACATCGAGAGGATGAAGTCATTTCTTTGATCTTCCCCCTCTCGGTCGCAGAGAGTTCTCATCGTGAGAAACTCTTCGCTTTATGCCAGGTAAACAGAGGTGGGCGTCATGTTGCCTCGCACAATATGACGTTGGTACACCTCTCAATCAATTGACCCTAGATCCTATGTGAGGTCGGTAGGAAGAGTTCGATATGTCATCGAACAAATTGGATTATATGGCTTGCATGCTCATTTGTCAACTTTTGCATAATTGCATTTTGATTACATGAGCACTTCTCTTCAATCACACGTCTGATGACTTGGGTTCGATCGACCATCCTGATTCGATCATTCCATGCTTTCGGTATGATCGCCGCCTCGGCTCGAAAGTCCGATCATTTGGGTTTGTTCGGGCGTCCCAATCCGACCACCCTATTCTTTCGGTTCAATCAACCACCCACTCAATCATCTATTCTTTTCAATTTGATCGGCTTTCCTGATCTGATCGATCACTCACTTTGAGTCATAATTTTTTATGTTTGTTTGCACTATGTTGCACGTTCCGATAACTTTTGCTTCCTTCTACATGTGTATGAAAATTTTTTGATGAAAATTATTTGGGACATTATGCTTGTCATATTTTCATTGCATGATTTTATGGCTCGAAATTCATAGTGGATGATACAAATTTATTGGGGATGTATCATTTACAAAGACACGTGGGCATGTTCCGTATCATAAATAAATCATATTTGGGGATTATTAGAAAGCGGGAGTTTCCCACGCTATGACACGCGTCGTTCCATTGACCAAACACCTGCTCGGTCCAGCTTTGTCATTTTTGCACCCACATCACCCTGCATTGCATCTATTGACGAATGGTGGGTGTTCGCGTTCTGTAATTTGAATAGTTTAACAACTTTGAGGACCATGAAAATTACGCGAATTATTTAAATTAATACATATTAAGTGGCCAAGGACCAGCTAGGGTTTCCCAAATTCCAAACTTTTCGCCGCCAATCGATTCCGACCTCTTTCTTCCCTTCGTCTACGATCATAGAACCTTTATATTTTCTGCGTTCGTAGCCCTAATCGAGGTTAAAATCCGTAAAAAGTTGGGATTTCTTTGGGATGCGTTTGATTTGTCTTCATCATCTGTAATCTGAACGATTCTTTGGTGCTCCAGTTTTGAATTGGAGACGAAGCTAAGTTGCGAGGATGCCCACGTTGACGGCGTTATCGCTCGATCGGCTCCTGGAACCAACCTCGCGAAACCCTAAGCCGCAACTGGAACCGAGGCCGGCGAACTCTCGACCGATTTTCGCCTCGCCAGCGCTCTACGCCACGCCGGCGGTGACCCCTCTTCCCCTTTCGGACACCCCTTCCTCCTTTCCACCGTCGCCCTACATTGTCAACCACAAGCGACGAGGACCTCGCCTACTGAGGCCGCCACCTCCATTGGAAGCTGAGAAGGAGATAGCTTCCAAAGATGAAGCAAGAGAAATTGATTTGGATGCGAATTTGGGATCTTCGCCGATTGTCTCTGTTGAAGAGAATAATTCAGGAAATGCGATTGCTGTAAATGAGGAAACAGAGGATATACTTGATTTTCTGGATTCCATGAGCTCGGCTAGTAGTTTGGATGGGGAGGATGGCTCTGCAGCTGAGGGACTGCGAAAGCTGGGAACTGAGATGGGGGAGTTCTATGATGCATGTGATGGTAAGTAATTTTCTGTCATTTGATTGTGTTTTTGATTGATTTTAGGTTAGGTTTGAATTTACTTATAAGAATGGTGAATAGTCTCAGATTAATGGTGAAATTAGAATTGAGTTTTAGTACAACAATGTTTGCTTGAAAGAGCACCGAAGGGCAGAAGGAAATCCCCAATTCATGAATCAAAGCAAATAGATTAAATATATATCCCAAATATTTTTCCTAAATGGTAGAGTCCTTACATTATTTTTGGAGTAAAATTCCTCGAGGATTTTAGGATAGTGGTTGATATAGGGCTTTTTGATGAATACTTCAAATTTGGCTCGATTGACACTTGCTCTAGTTTGTAATTAAGCATGCTTGAACTCTATTTAAAAACTTGGACTCTCAATGAATCAAGCTTGTGCATAATATGATTTACTTATTTATGTTTATGGACAACCTTGTTCGTTGGCAACAACTAACTTGTTCAAGGCTTGCTATTAAGCTCTATATAGCTCATATATTGTTTAATTAATTTTGGTTAAATAGAACTTAATAATTTAATTAACGGTAATATATATATTTATTTTAAAGCTTTTTGATTTTTTTGAATTAATTAATGTATTATTAATAAATTCTTATATTAATTTTTGTACTATTTTACGATTTCACCATTTTCATAAGCAAATTTTCTAGTATTTATTTATGTTTTATGATTTCAAGACAAATTGTCTGTTACTTATTTATTATTATTTTTTCATTGACATTGTTTAATTTATGTCAAGTAGTTAGCACCAATGCCGAATTTATTGAATCATTTGCTTATTTAAAATTGTTTACAACAGGGATCAGATCGACTTTAAGCCCATATCTTTTTGCTTTAGTTATGGATGGTCTTACTGGACATCTACAAGAGGATGTACCTTGGTGTATGCTTTTTGCTGATGATATTCTTCTCGTGGATAAAACAAGAGAAAAAGCCCAGAAAAAACTTGAATTATGGAGGTCTACATTGGAGTCTAAAGACCTTCATTTAAGTAGAACTAAAACTGAATACATGGAATGTAATTTTAGTAGTAGTAGTTCTAGTAACAAAAGTGTGACTTTGGGTGATCAAAATAATAAAAGGTGTGAACGATTTAGATATATTGGGTCTGTTGTGCAAAGTAATGGTGATATAGATGGGGATGTTAATAGTAGAATTCAATTTGGTTGGTTGAAGTGGAGGAATGCTTCGGGCCTTTTGTATGATAGAAAAGTACCGCTTAGACTGAAAGGAAAATTTTATAAGACAGTGGTGAAACCTGCAATGCTCTATGGTGCTGAATGTTGGCCTTTAAAAGAGAATCATAATATTAAGTTAAGTGTTGCCGAGATGAGAATGATTAGGTGGATGAGTGACTTTACACTTAGAGACAAAATGTGAAATGAATATATCTGTGATAGGGGTTGTGTAGCTCCTGTGACAGACAAAAGTAGAGAAGTCGTCTTAGATGGTTTGGTCACATTAAACGTCGAGCATCTGATGATCCGATTAGCAGAGTAGATATTTTAGATTCGACTTGTGTTAAGAAAGACAGAGGTAGAACTAGGAAGACTTGGGCTTATTGTATAAAAAATGATCTTAATTTACTAGAACTAAATGAAAATATGACACTAAATAGGATGCAATGGAGAAAAATGATTCATGTAGCCGACCTCACATAGTGGGATTAAGACTTTGTTGTTGTTGTTGTATTTGTTTATTTAAAATTGTAAATTTTATGTTAATATAAAAAGTCAATTACTCGTTCATTTTTTTAGCTTATTTAGTAGCTTGTTCAAGTATTTATTTGTTTAATTAAAGAGAGTCAATTATAAGCCAAGCTTGGTTAAAAATTTAAATCAAGTACAAACATATATTAAAAGTTCTTGAGCTCAAATTAACATGATAGCTTTTAGTATTACCAAATCTAGTATAATCTATGGTGTGCTCGACTCCTCTTGGCTCGATGACATCTTGATATGGATATAGATGAAGGGACACTACCATGGATGAATGGTCAAGGGTTAAAATTATAATATGGAGGTACTAAATGGTAAGCCTTAAATAAGAACATCGAGGAAAATTGATCTTACAACTTCATAATAGGGGGGTAATTAAGTGAGCTACCCCTAGCAGTATTACTGATAAAAAGTGCGATGGCCTTATAGTCTATTACTTTGGGTGAATCTAAATCATAAGGAAATCCCATAAATTTAGAACTCAGAGTGTTGTACAAAGAATATGTGTTAGGATAAGGATTTTGGAATATCTGATGCATCTTGATCATCAAAGTTATCTTAATGGATTGCAACTGAAAGAGTTGTAGAAAAAAGGGTGCAAATACTTAATATGTTAGTGTTGTTTGAGATTGATGTTTCTAATATGGGAGCGAATAAATTGAGCCCTTGATTCTTTTTGAGGGAGATTCCTAAAGGTGGTAACTACTAGTACCTATGACTAATCATTCCAAAGATCAAAAAGGGAGGTAGTGCTTAGAAGTCCTAAATGATTAATGAGAAGAACATTTAGATTGAACTTACAATAACCACCATGTGTATATTTTTTAATCACTAACGTGAGGTTGTTGATTATCACTTTACAATAACTAGCGAGAGCAAGACATATTGAACTAAAAAATGCCTCTAAAATATTGAATTCTAGGCCCTTAAGGACCAATGGAATATGTTCAATATTTCTTCCACTAAATATGGAAGACGCATACCATGAAGCTTGCAACATTATCTTTCAAGAGTTACAAGGATTGATGAATAGTTTTGTACCTTTCCTATGCCATGAATACCATTAACTAGCATTGGGAAATTTTTGGGTGATGACCGTAGGCTTGCATGTTATAAGGAAACTGATTAACAATTAGGACTTGTAACTCATATGCATTCAAGGACATAATTATAATGTTTTTGTTTGATTTTTTATCCTAATTTGAGCCATTTTCATGTCTGCCAATGATATCTAGCAACGCTTAGGGGGATTTAATTTGATTTTAAAAGATTATCAAGGAGAGATGGTATAATTTTCTAATCTTGAAAATTAAATTGGTTTTAAGTTGAATGAATTTTAGTTATAAGATTACTTTTGAGCCTATTATCATTGTAGAAGACACTAAGCAACTATAATGTAGAGCAGTTATGTAGATGGAAAGTAGCAAAAGTAAATAAGAAATCTTTAGTTAATTCTTGAAAGATAGATGTGAGGGTATGCATCCAGGTGAAATGAGGAAAGCAATATACATTGCAGGATCTTCACCTGCTTAGGTTTCAAAGCCATCACTCTGTGGGGCTTTGCTCATGTAGGGCACAACACAATACACTACATTAAAAAATTATATTATATTACAAATACAACAATTATTATGGTGTGCTTATGCATAAAATTCTTAAATGCTTGTTCTAGAATTGTTAATACATGTGCTGAACCTAAAAATTTGTAATAAAAATTCAAGAGGGGTGCTTATGTACAAGTGTCTATACCTTTGTGCATGGTATGCAACATGCAACAATGTAGGTATTACAATTTTCCCAAATTAGAATATTCAAATTCAAACGTGTAGTTAAGGGTGTTAAGTGCTTTAGATTAAAAAACTTTTGTTGACGGAAGTTATTAAAATTCTGATAATAGGAATTCTTTAATTTTCTTTTACTTCCGACCAACATCATTTACTAAATTTTGTAAGTTTACTATTTTTTTTTTTATCACCTTGGAAAGAAGAATTCTTTGAAAAACTTTGGTTGAAGGGTGTTAAGTGCTTTAGATAAAAAAACTTTGGTTGAAGGAAGTTATTGAAATTCTGATAAGAGGAATTCTTTGATTTTCTTTTACTTCCGACCAACATCATTTACTAAATTTTGTAAGTTTACTATTTTTTTTATCACCTAGGAAAGAAGAATTCAATCATGTATTTAGGGCTTAAAATGCTCTGGAGGGTCTATATTAGGCTGAATTTGGTCTAGAATTTATGCATTCAATTTAATTTGAGCTCTCGAATGAAAACATCATGTCAATAATTTAGGCATTTAATTATCCTGTGCATATCATGGAGTTCTGTCATACACACATAAGGTTAAATTTAATTTTAAATCCTTTGATTCGATCTCAACACGACCCAAAAAAGTAGTGGACCATTATCGTTTTATAGGGGGAGAGATCTATTTGATAGGAAGGTCTCTATGTGGTTCCTGCTTGCAATTGGCTCGATTTGCACATAAGGTGGCAAGTCGAACCATGTTTGATTGGGTTCCATCAACAAACCTAATGATGCTTGACGAGTTGCCCAACCCACACACATATTAGGCTTTATTCAAGTATTTTAGGATTCACTGCCCAAGAACCCTCCTCCAAAGATTTTGAGGTTCATAGTCCTAGAATTGAGAAGGAGCTGACAATGATGAAGGATTGAATGACTGTGTATATAAGATAACATAAACAAGGAGTTCTAACAGCTAGGGGTGTAACAAGCCGAACATGAGTGAGCCCTGGCTCAGCTCGTGTTTGACTCGTTAAAAAATATCACTGCTCATGCTTGACTCGTTTATATTTCGAACACAAAATTTGTTCTTGTTCGGCTTGTTTGCTTAGCTAGCTGAACACGAGCTATTCGCGAACAAAGATCCGTTTTAACAATCCTAATCACACAGCTGTAGGATGTTAAGGTTAGGGGTGAAATTTAAATTTTTTAATTTATATTAAAACATCATTAAACATAAATTAATAATTTTTATTCTATTTTTAATTAATAGTTTTAATTGATTATAAATTTTTGTAGCATTGTAGAAAATTAATTATTTAAAGATATTACTCGTTAATTATCTATATATATATATATTGCTTAGCGTATGAATCGAACACGAACTTTTCACAAACAATGAGCCGTTTTGACAGCCCTACTAACAACTTCATTTGGTTGTCTCATTGAGCTGTAGTCAATTAATTTTTTTAGTCCCTTTAGTTCTCTAGTATATGTTGAATGAATGAGGGAGGTTCGTCAAGTAAATAGCTTGATTAAGGTTGAGAAGGTTTGTGAGATGCAATTTTAGAAGAAATAGAGAGGGGAACAAACCTCATACTTGTTGTGTGATTTTAAGGATGCACAAGGACTAGAAGTCTTTTGTTCTAAAATGTTATTTGGATGTTATAAACAAACACTTTAGTGAGAATACGACTATTGGATTGTTGCTTGTTTGCAAGAAAGCGCCAACTGGAAGGGAAAAAAGATCCTAAAAATCTGCTAGGGTGGTTTAGTTTTAGCTTGTTTAACCCTATGCGTTAACCTCAATTGTTGGAGGCGTGTCTAATGCAGTGGTTTTTAACCTCTCAGGACTAGTCATGTTATGAGTTACACACTATTTTTTTCCGATTTTGAGCCAACTATGGTATGCTGCCAACTCTCTAACTCATTAACTTAGTAGTAGCTTGAAAAGGATTTATTAATACGTTTATCTAACCTCTTAAGTGTTGAGGCAAGGCATTTAAATCCCCATTTTAAGGTTTTTAGTGAAAGGAGTTGGAGTTAGGCTAGCAACAAGTGACAACCTTCTAAACAAAATTTTCAAATATAGTGCTACAGAGGAAATCTTCCTTGAGTTGGGTGGGATTTGTTAACCAATGCAATTTGATCTTTTTTTTTTCAAATTCGAGAAATGGGCTTACTTTGGTTCTCCAAACTTAATTGGAAAGGGTAAAAAAATAAATACAAATACTTTAGTGCTAGTACTTAGATAATTACGATCGGAAGGCGCATACCTCATCAGAGAGTGACAAAAGCCAAACTCATAGGAGTGGCTTTCAATAACAAGTAAACTTGCTAAGATGAGTTTTGGGGGGGTGGGGGAGGATGGAGGTGAGGGGGGAGTGGAGGGGTCGACTAAACACAACCAAGTAATGACGACTTCTTTAACGTGCTACCAAGACACTAATTTCTCAGGAGGTTATGGTTTTCATTTTTCTCTTGTGGAGGATGCCTAGAGGATTGTACTATATTGGGATGAGTTGTCGAGATGCTAGCTTGTTGGTACAAGCCACCAGGAAGGTGCTTGAAGGTATAAGGTTGTAACTTTTTGGGGTGAGTTGTCGAGGCATAGCGGTACATGTCATATGAAAGTGTTGAGCATAATGATAATGCTATCAAGAAATTATGAATAGGAATGCAACTTCCCAGGCCTTTGAGATATCAATTTTTTAGGATAAGCCACCACGAAGGGTGTTGAGAGAGTTGAGACTACTTGGTTGTGGTATTAGTTTCTCAAGGCAAGTCACAAGGTACTAAGAGTATACTGCTCTTGGGAGAAGTTCCAGAAAAAAGTGTCTTCCTATGAATGGTAATCAACCAATGTTTCATTGGAACAACTTGTCAAATGCGAGGTGAGTTCCTATGATCAAGTTACAAAGAAGTCATTGAGAAGTGGCGAATTCTAGAGAAATGCTAAAAAATATATTAATTTCTTAGTACAAGCCATCAAGTGGCCATCGAGGGTATGATGTCTCTCTAGATAAGCTGCATCTACAAGAGACATACAAGAGACTCCTCTAGGAGGGTGTTTAACTTATGTGTTATTAGAATATGCTACCAAGAGGGTCAACTTCACATTAAGGGTTTTCGGCTAATAGCCAATCATTAAAGGTTGTTGCGGCAAGAGACCTTAATCTAGTATATGAGACTAGTTTCTCAGATCAAGTTGTTGCGAGGGAATTAAGAAGGATATGAATCATGCTATATGAGACTAGTTTCTCAGATCAAGTTGTTGCGAGGGTATTAAGAAGGATATGAATCCTGGAAAACTAATTGGAAGAGATAATGAATAAGAAAAAGGATCAACTTAGGGAATACTCTAATAGGTTCTTGCTCATCCTATCAACGGTTAGGTTTACGTAGATGGAGTTTAAGTTTCTATTTTAAAGTGTAAATCAAGTAGGAGTATTCTCGGTCTTTGGGCAATCTAACCTATGTTCAAAGGGAAGATGTTTTTGGTCCTAGGATGGTTTTTTAGATTCTCTTTTTGACTTAATGATACTAGGATTTTGAGATGAACACTAAAATGTTACTAGTTCCACCAAGTAGGTTAGCTGAATTCATATCGAGTGTTAAGGAGGCATGGGATAATATGTTAGGAGATCTCATAGTGCCCAAAGAGATTTTAGTAAATAGATCACCAATTGATATGTTAAGTCACACATATTGGCGTTGATTGACTCATAATAAAATGTGGGGAGATTAGGGTACTACTATCATTAAGGACATTTCAAATTATGTCTCACGACATCCTAAAGGATGTGATCATGAGAAAATGTGTAAATACTTTACTAATTGTGTGGGTTATTGCTATCCTTGATCCTGAATGGGTCATAGCTAGCACTAAGTGTTAGGTATTCTAGATCTCTATTGGGCTACAACTAGCATATGAGGGTTTTTGGTATCCTAAATCGGTACTAGGCCAATATCCTAGGTACGACCGGATTACCCAACCGATGTTGGTTTTTTTTTCTTTTTTTTTTAATTTCAGAAATCTATCGGGCGTTAGCCAATACTCTGGATTTTTTGTATCCAAGATCCCGACCAGGCTACCCAATCAATATTAGGTGACTCTTTGCATGTTGAAATTTGACATTAGAAGTTGTCCATTTAACACAACAAATCGAGCTAACTCCGCACATATTTATTGCAAAACAATTAGCAGTGACTCCATACTTTTGGATTGCAAGCAAAGCACTTGAGCATTTTTCTTTAGTCTAAGGGAAAGACAAGGAAATGTGGATAATAATAGAGATGGTCTGTCTATCGTCTGTATGTGATAGGCCAAGCCAACTTCCCACATATAGGTTGTGAAGAAATAAGTTGGATGCCAAACCTATCTAACTTATATATGGGTTGTGGAGTAGACAGTGACCACTTTTGCATTTTGATTGCGAGTGAGCACCATTGTAAGGATGATAATCGATAGTCCAATGGATCAAGATAACTCCACACATAGAGTAGTGAAGCATTTAAATGTTAACTCCAAGCTAAGCTTCTCTAGCCAATCTTCTTTAGCTTGTGAGGAGGGAAGAGTATGAGATAAAGATGGACTCTTCCCTCATAGGAGTGAAGATGGACGTGGTGCAATATATTATTATTTCGATTCTAAATATTTGGTTAAATCTTATCCACATATAGTGAATAACACTGCAATTGAGGAAATTATGTTAATTATTTTAAAATGATGATATTTTAAATGCAACAAGTTTTAGAATAAACCAAATTCAACTTAGAACAAAAATATTTGCTCAAAACTCTCAAGGAAAAGCATCCTAGCAAAATCAATGACTTTAAGAGGAGAAACAAATTTACAAATTCACATATAACTAGTAGTATTTATTCCACAATTAGCGAGGAATAGTAAAAGGATTTCACCTTGAAGCTCCCTTTATTGAGAACCTAAATCTAATTAGGATAGTTGCTAGAAGATTTATTAGTAATAGGATAAAAAAGAGAGTATAAAAGATCCTTGTCATTCTTTAGGAATGAACTTATTCCAGTGTATCACCCGGTTATAAGTCAACAATTGAGTTAAGATTTTTCAAACTTGAATCTAAATCATCCAAAAATATTATTGAATTAATAGATAATGGGTTGATAAGAAGCCTGTTTTTTATGTTTCTAAATATAATAAAGCTATTATTTTTGTCTTTCCAAAATGTTATGATTTGGAATTGAGTTGTTTTCCGAATCTCTATAATGAAGCTATAACAATTCAAAAATTCTTCCTCCAAAAGCTAATTTGGTTTTTAGCTTTGAAATATTTGTCTGTAATAATTTTTCATGCTGAATAAAAAATCAAAATTAATTATTTTTAAATACCAATTTGGCACGCTAAAACAAAATCCTTTGGTTTAAGAAGGTGAATCCCTCTATCTTCAACAATATCCTTCTAAAAGGTATATTTCATGATGGAGTAAGTTTTTATGCTTTTAGGTGTGAAGGAATTCAAAAGAAAGAGAAATAGTATAATGGAAGAGCATATAATAGTTTCAGTCTTTCTTCTCCATAAAGGAATCTGCCCTTCCATCCGGACAATTTGAATGATTATATTTCAAAAAAGTCATATCTAAAGGGAATACCAAAATACTTAAAGTGTAATGATTCTATTAGACTACCAAAATACTGTTAAGATAGCTTGTTTCAAGTTTCTCCCAAGATAAATTAGGGAGACATTAAGGGTTTGTTTGGGGCAGCTGCAGCTTATTGAATAATCTGCTGATAAACTGATTAAAAATATTCTGCTGATAAGCTAGGTGTCGTGGCTATTATAATTTTTTAATTTTTTTGAAAAAGCCAGACTGCTGCCAGAAAGTTGTCACTGCGCCTAGATAGGTGCGGTGTGAAAATGCTGTTTTCAGGGTTTTGAAAACGTAAATTTATTTTATTTTCAAAAATTCAGACTGCAGCTTTCTGAAAGTCATCACACTAAGGGTCTGTTTGGGGCAGCTGCAGCTTATTGAATAATCTGCTGATAAACTGATTAAAAATATTCTGCTGATAAGCTAGGTGCCGTGGCTATTACAATTTTTTAATTTTTTTGAAAAAGCCAGACCGCTGCTAGAAAGTTGTCACTGCGCCTAGATAGGTGCGGTGTGAAAATGCTGTTTTCAGGGTTTTGAAAACGTATAAGCTGCCGAAACGCAGTTTACCCAAACAGGCCAGATGCGTTTTCAAAACGCCACCGCATCAAATAAGCTGCCTCAAACGTACCCTATGAGAAGAAACTTTATTAAAAATTGAAGAATAAGTTCACAGTCATTAACTTGCACATTATTAACTCTGCATAAGAGAAGAGTATCATCAATTAATTTACAACTATTAATAGGCTTTGAGGCCTTATCAATACAATCATTTGTTAATCCAATTAATAATGTCAATATTTATGAGCATTAGTTAATACTATCATTTGTTAATACAATCATTTGTTAATCCAACTAATGATGTTAATATTTATGAGCATTTTATGTTTGACATTTGTCGTTATATGACAAAGAATAAAGGAAATGAAATTTCTCCAATAAAACCTTTTTTAACATTTGAATGGAGCTCGAGAAATTAAATTGGCAGATGAGTCTAAGAGGAAAAAGTTTGTGCTAGAGAATGGAAATCAAGGAGCTTTAATCACTATAGTTAAAAGCCTTCAAAATAAAACTTAAATATAAAAAGCGCTCGTTTCCTCAAAAAAGATGAAATAAATAAATTCATGATTAGCCATAATACAATTTATAGTACTTCTATTTATCATTTGGCCATCTTGAGTGACATCAAAAAGTGCTGGCTTAAAAACTTTTAAGTCTCTTGAATAGAGTCTTGCTCAAGATCTTGAATGCACCGTTCAAAAGGCTAATAGGCCCAAGATCTTGAATGCACCGTTCAAAAGGCTAATAGGTCTAAAACCCTTGAAGTTCTCTGAGTAACTTATAGGGGATAAGTCTATTAGTGATTGAGCTAAATGTAGTTGCAAGATGTTATTAAACATTAGTTAAAGCAGTAAAACTAGGAATAACTTTTTTTTTCCCTTAAAAAAATCTTTGATTCATTAAGGAAAGTGTGGATGAAGCTTCTGTTGAATCCACCATTGACAATCTTTTTGTGAAAAAAACTTGTCATCCCCATAAATCAAAAGAAAAGAATCCCCATTATTTACCGTTTAATCTTTGACCTTTGGTGCCGATATATATTTTTTTATTTCAATTTATCATAAAGCCTTTTTTCGCTTTGTCACAAGTCTCTAAATCTAGAAAATTTGATTCCTAAGTTAAAACAACTCTAGTATTATCTGTCTACGAGAATTATCGATTAATAAGAACAATATCAATATAGTCTATTAAGAAGATAACCTATCTAAATTATCAACTATTTAACAATCCGTCGTAATGAATCTGATATCTAAAATGTTTAAGAGAACAAAGAATGATAGAATGCTTAAAAAAAACATTCATTGGAGATTTCATTATTTTCTGCTTTTTCTTATTGTCTGTAAAACAAGAAATCAAAACATTTGAAAATATTGCGTAGCAACTATTGACTTTTCATATATAGGAGTGGAGAGATGATCTATGAAAATCTATAAACAATATAGAGTCTGCAAAAATCTCTAAATGATTGTTGTGCAAGACATTTTTTTTTCATTCTTAATCAATTTCAACTAGCTTGTGATAATTAATTCTCATCAAGGAGAAGCTTTGATGGCCTCATATGTGTTGAGAATAAATGATCATCCACTTCCATATTCGGCTTCTCAAAATGGGAAAATTTGAAGGAATTATCAATGGTGGAGAGGAAAATTTGAAAATTACTAGAATGAACATTTATGAAGAGTGAAAGGCTTCTTAAACCGTCAATTTAAATTGTCAACTTTAATCAAAGCTCTATTTTCTATTTGTCATCTTGCTCAATAGCTTTCTCAATATTGTGACAATCCGATCAAGTAACTTCTTAGATTTTGAGAGAATAGGTTCAATTCTAAGAAAATTTCAATAACAGAATAGTAACTCTTGGAGAACAATCCAAATACTTAAAATTTCTTTCTAATTGATCCAATATTGACATTTCACTAATTGGCCTTAAAATTTATTCTTTTCTCTCTCCAAAGTTCATTGTACTGCTTGCAAAAAGTGAATCTAGATTTTTTTTTATTATTTGAAGTTGGCAAAAAGGATCCAGATTTGATGAAAAACATTAGAGAACCAATTATGATTCGAGTGTCATGTGAAGGTCATTATTTTTTTTTTTGGAATATTTTTGGCCATAAAATTTATTATTTTCTCTCTCCAAAGTTCATTGTACTGCCTGCAAAAAGTGAATCTAGATTTTTTTTTTATTTGAAGTTGGCAAAAAGGATCCAGATTTGATGAAAAACATTAGAGAACCAATTATGATTCGAGTGTCATGTGAAGATCATTATTTTTTTTTTGGAATATTTGCATACATACCACTCAGTTCCTATGTATTTACACAGGAATTGAGTGGTCTGTTTCTAAAGGGTGGTTTAATTTTCTTTCTTGTGTAATGGAGAAGTACATGCATAGTTGCATTGAGTGATCCATTGGTTTTCGGCGCTTATTATTATTTAGTGGAGTTTGGAAAATTTATTAAGGCGAGAAAATATATAAATTGGAAAATTTACGAGGGAAGAAACTCATGCATGCCTTTGACTTTACGGTTCTGAGTGATTTTTGACCTTATATGTATTTAAATCTTGGAACTCATTGCTTATCGAATGTGTGGTACTATTTCAATGCAACGGTTTCTTTTTGGTTGTTGCGTTAGGTAGTCGATAATCAACGAAATTTTTTTGTCGAAAACATCATGACATTTGCAAAATGTTGGCCTTTAAAAGAGAAGTATAAAACTAAGTGTTGTTGAGATGAGAATGCTTAGGTGGATGAATGGCTTGACATCTAGAGACAAAATGCGAAACGGTTGTATTCGATAAAGCATTAGTGTACCTCAATGGCAAACAAGATTAGGGAGAGTTATCTTCAGATGGTTTGGTCACATTAAACGTCCACCATCTGATGATCCAGTTAGGAGAGTAAATGTTTTAAATTTGACTTATGTTAAGAAAGGTAGAGCTAGACTTAAAAACTTGGGCATGGAGATGAGAATGCTTAGGTGGATGAATGGCTTGACATCTAGAGACAAAATGCGAAACGGTTGTATTCGATAAAGCATTAGTGTACCTCAATGGCAAACAAGATTAGGGAGAGTTATCTTCAGATGGTTTGGTCACATTAAACGTCCACCATCTGATGATCCAGTTAGGAGAGTAAATGTTTTAAATTTGACTTATGTTAAGAAAGGTAGAGCTAGACTTAAAAACTTGGGCATGTTGTATAAAAACTAATCTTAATTTATTAGAATTAAATAAAAAACATGACAGTCAATAAGACACAATAGATGAAGAGGATTCATGTTGCTGACCTCACTTAGTGAGATAAAGACTTATTGTTGTTGTGGTGGTGGTGGTTACGTTTGGATGGTATTTTAGGACATTATGGTTTTGTTTTTGAAAAGTTTAAATATTTATCTTTTGTTTGTTTTTTTTGGGGAATTCAAAATTACATTGAGATATATCTCGTACTAAAGTGACATTAATCATTTGCCAATATTATCTACTAATTTATGTTATGTAAAGTCTATTAAGTAATGGTTAATGTAATTCATAACTCTTGGTTTGAATATAATTTTTTCTCTTTTCAATTTTAATATTATGAGTGAAAGCTAGTTTTGTGATTCTTTTTAGTGTGGATCAGGTGCAAAGCGACTCTTTGATTTCGTAATAAGTCTTAATTCTAAGTTTTCTTTTGCATAAAAAGTATATTTTGCATGATATTAATTGCATCATAAAAACCCCAATCCTGAGCATCTTGCATTATTATTTCTCTTGGCTTTTAGATTATCAGAGGAGATCGTGCTTGTTAATCATATACAAACAGAATATTTTCTGCAACCTTATTCCTGCTTTGTAGAATATTTTTAGGAAATTATGAAGGTTTGGTTTGATTTCTTATTGTGAAGTGTATCTTTATGGTTACATTGCAACTGTTCTCTGTATTAATTAAGACTTTTACATACATTACCACACAGCTCTCCTGTATTTACATATCTAACACCTAAACATTAATATTTACATGCATACCTCTCAAATCTTTAACATCTTATCAGAAATACTACCAAAACTATCTTTCTAAAAGTGAAATACAGCTTTTTCGTGCATAGATTTATGAAACCAAAGTGTTGTAAGTTTAAAAACCAAAATTTGGATGTTAGATATGTAAATACATAAGAATTTTGTGGCATGTATGTAAATTTCCCATTAATTAATCATACAGACATAATCAGGAAGGCAGGGGGTTTAGGTTTTAGTTTATTGTTTCTGAAGATCAAGGTGATAAAATTTGTTTTTGAGAGACAGGTTTGAAAGTTGCAGACAAGTTTGCATGCTGTCTGTCAGCTGAAGGTGATCGAGGATATATAGTTTCCTTTGTGATAGCCTTTAGTCTGAAGAATATATAGATAGCTACTGTTAATTAAATAAAATAAATAAATAAAGGGGTATTTACATGCATACCACCCAATTCCTATGTATTTACATATCTTTGCTTTTTTTACTTTTATACCGCCCAAATCTTTCATATCATATCAAAAATGTTACTATAACTTTTAAAAGGTGGAAATACATCTTTTCATGCTTGGATAAGGTGACATGTATGGAAAAACTAAAGTTTAGGCATTAGATATGTGAATACGTAAGAATTGAGTGGTATGAGCTTACATGAATTTCTTTTAGTTAAAGCTTGCATTCTTTTAGTTCATTCTAGATATGTAAATACATAAGAATTGTGTAGTATGTATGTAAATTTCCCCAAAAAATCATCTTTCCTCATTGAAAACCAATATCGTTTTGTAGAGATATCAAGTGATGGTGGCTCAAGATCTTCTTATAGGAAGACTGAAGACGAAATTCGTGAAATGCGGCTGAATTTACTCATGGAAATTGAGAAAAGGAAGCAAGCAGAAGAAGCTGTTGAGGACCTGCAGATCAAGTGGAGAAATCTCCGCCGACATCTATCGGCTGTTGGATTCGTTCTTCCTGATCTTCCCAAATCCATGGAAGCAGAAGCCATTGTTGATCCAGCAGAGGACTTGAGCTAACAAATTGTCGTGGCAAGGGTTGTGTCTGCTTCCATCGCGAGGGGCTCTGCCAGAGCTGTGATGGAGATGGAGATGGAACCTCGAATCGAGGCGAAGAACTTCGAGATTGCAAGGATCATGGATAGGCTTCGATATTACGAAGCTACGAACAAAGAGATGTCTCAAAGAAACCAGGAGGCTGTTGGTGAGTAATCTGAACTTTTTTTCCCAGTTTTACAGACAGACCATCCAGTTTCTATGTATTTGCATATCTAGCACCCAAGCTTTGTTTTTTTTATATTCATGCCATTCAAATCTTTCATATCACCTAAAAAATACTGTCATTTTTACTTTTTGAAAGTAAAATACATCTTTTGATGCATTGGTGTGGCATGCATGTAAAAAATTAAATTTTGGAGGTCAGATATATAAATACATTATAATTTTATTCTCCCTATTTAAATTCTTCATGATCCATATCACAACTTATTTCCTTTAACCGTAGTACTGAACTAAAGGTTAGAAATAGGAATGGGGTAGTTACATAGACACCCTCCGAATTCATTTACATTTACATGTATAGCGCCTGAAATTTCTTCTTTACGTGTATATGGCCTAAATCTTTCATCACATCAAAAGTAACAATATTTTAATTTTTAAAAAGTTATCTACATGGGCGGAATCAGATTATATTCGAGGTGGGCAATTGCCCACCCTTGGAATATAAGTCTTCTCTTTATAAGAATTAAAATTTAATATATATATATATATATATATAGCCGCTGATGATATCTTTCTTGTGGATAAGATTAGAGAAAGAGTTTAGGGAAAACTTGAATTATGGAGGTCAACTTTAGAATCTAAAGAGGTTCGTTTGAGTAGATATAAAACTAAATCTATGGAATATAATTTTAGTGGTAGTAGTCTGGTGGTTGGATTGTAAAAATGGGTGATCAAATAATTAAACAAGGAGGGAGTGTTTTAGATATATCGGACTTATTGTGTGATAAAAAAGTATCTCTTATAAAAGAAAAATTTTATATGTTGGTGAACCCTGCAATGCTTTATAACGTATAATGTTGACCTATAAAAGAAAAGCATAAAACTAAGTAAAGTGTTTGTGAGATGAGAATGCTTAGGTTGATGAGTGGCTTTACACTTGGAGATAAAATGTGAGTTTACACTTGGAGACAAAATGCGAAATGAATATTTTTTTGAAAAGGGTTGGTGTAGCTCCAGTGGCAAACCAAGATTAAAGAGAGTCGTCTTAGATGGTTTGATCACATTAAAAATGAACTAGCTAATCTTAGGAGAGATGTTTTAGATTCGAGTTATGATAAATGTAAAGAAGTACAAGTTTTAGATATGTAAATTGATAGGAATTGGGTGGTATGTAAGTAAATGCCCCTAACTTAAAAACAATATGTTGTTGGCCATTTTGTATTCCTTATGTTTATGACAACTATTTCTTATTGCAGAGAAGGCGCGGCGTCGCCGTCAACAAAGGAACAAGAGACAAAAATGGTTCTGGTGTTCGATTGGCGTTGTCGTGACCCTCGCCTCCGCCGCCATTGCTTGGTCCTATCTACCTTCTTCAAACCCACCCGCTTCGAATGAAGACTAAAAAACTCGATCCAAGAAGGCCAAATACCATGGTGGTATATTTGCAATAATGAAATTTTCTCAGCAGAATTATTTTACCTGCTAATCATACAAAATGTATACGCAAAAGCCTAAAAGCTTTGCCAAATAAATGACCATCTTATGGTATATTATGTATAGTTTCCATGGTTTTAATATAATTTTTGAGCTCACTCTGATCCTTGATATATAAGTTGTAGTAATGTGCCGAAAAAAAAAAATATAATAATAATGCATGGAACCTTCCCTGTATCTGCATCATTTACGGTACATATAGTGAACGCATGTAATATTTTCTCCATTGATGGATGGCGTAGAATAGTAAGGTAGCATAATAAGATGCAGCGCCAAGAAGCAAAGTTGCTCGAACCCCAATCGACGAGTCGAATGCACGAAGCTTTAGTAAATGCCAGATCCAGAGCCAAATTGAGCAGCAAGCAGATCCCAGAATAGCACCAACAAAGACTTGGCTTGTGGTATGAAGTTGCTGTGAAACTCTTAGCCATGACTGCAAGTAGAGGAGGAAGATGATATGTAGCTTTAAATATTATGACTGGAAATTTATATAAATACCACACAATTCTTATGTGTTTATTTGTGTAACATTTAAGGTTCACTGTTTATTTATGTCACAGTCAAATGTTTAACATCATATCAAAAATAATATTAATATTATTTTTTATTTTTTATAAAGTGAAAAATATTATTTCTTGAAAATATTTTTATATGATTATGAGGTTAAAAGTGTTGTTTAATTTGACAATTTCTTGGATTGAAGTTATAAAGATATACTAAATCTTACATGCCCAAGGAATAGAATGTTCTCCTTGGAAGTGATGGGTGGGATCGCTGGTAGCAATAAAAAGAGTCTTATTCATGGCATAGACCCTTATTTATAGGTTTAAGTCTCAACATTAAAAAAATGCATATTAGTAACTTTTCATAAGAAACTTTTTTTTTATATAATTACAAAGTTATTTATATATAATCAGACTGGGCCGACTTCTTGAAGAGTTTTCCTTCTACTAGTAGGTATTGACAGCCTTATATTTGAATCTTATGCGACCAGTCATTTTGTCGATCTCCCCGTGCATAGGTATCGAATGTATGAGCTCATCAATCTTTTCTTCTCCTCCTGATGTATCTTCATTGCTAGTGGTTCTTCGATCGAGGGTCGACCGACTTCTAGATAGTCCTTCTACTAGATGAAGACTTTGGGATATAAGGTTGGTGACCTGTTTTTCTTCCCTTCGAACATGTTCGATTTTGAAGTCGGTAAACGATCAATCTCTGTTTTCACCTTTCCTAGGTACTTCGTCATAGTCTCGTCCATGGTTTCAAATTCTCCATTGATCTAGTTCGCTATGAGTTGGGAATCAACATTTACCATTACGTGGAGGGCTCCCATCTCCGAGGCTAGGCGAAGTGCTTAAATAAAATCTTCATATTCTGCATGGTTGTTATTCAAAGGAAATTTTACTTCAAATGAGTGATACACATTTTCCTCTGCGGGGCTACACAAGAAAACTCTAGTCCAACACCTAACTGGCCCAATCGGTGAACAGGGTCCAGGTCGATCTTTCGATCTGTCGATCGCCATATCATCGTTTGTCCCTCTCGGCTCGGAGAAATCTGCAAGGAAATTCGCAACAACTTGTGCCTTTATTATTGTCTGGGGGATATAGGAGACGACCAACTCGCTTAGTTCCACAACCACTTCCAGTAGTCAACCAGAATGCCTGGTGAGAACATATTTTAATGTGTGATTTGTGAAAACTTTTATTAGGAGTACCGGAAAATATGGTTGCAGCCTCCGTGCTGAAATGACTAAGGCAAAAGTCAATTTTTCCATTATTGGATACTCGAGTTCAGCTCCTTTAAGGAACCTGCTGGTGTAGTACATCAGGTGCTGCTTTCCAAGTTCTTCTCCGACTAAAACCGAACTAATAGTTTTGGGGCTGACCACGAGGTAAAGATAAAGCTTTTCGTTCAGTTTCAAACTCTGAAGAAGGGGAGGAGAGGCTAGGAACTGCTTGAGGCTCTTGAAGGCCTCTTCGCATTTCGGTGTTCCTTCGAAGCATTTGGCTTTTCTAAGAACTTTGAAGAAAATGCTCAAACCTACGATCTGATCGATCAGTTTATGAATTTCCTTAGTATTTTTAGGGGGAACATATCGAGGAGTACTTGAATCTTTTACGGGTTAGACTTGATGCCTTAAGGGGCTAGCAAATATCCCAAGAATTTGTCTGTCGTGGCCCCAAAGGTGCACTTTAGAGGGTTTGGATTCATGTTACTTTTAAAGTGTTAGAAAGTCTTTTTTTTTTAGATCCTCAATGTGTTTTTCGACCGACCGACTCTTCACTAGTACATTACTGACATACACATCAATGTTCCTTCCTTTTTGATTAGCGAAAATTACATTTATAAGGCGTTGGTAAATTTCCCCTACATTTTTAAAACTGAAGGGCATTACATTGTAACAAAAACTCTCTCATAACTAATAAAAGCAGTTTTTTTGCATCAGTTAGGTGCACTTTATCTGATGGTACCCGGAGAATGCGTTGAGGAAACTTAAGACTGCGCGTTCGGCCGCCGAATCCACTAGAGCATCAATCTTTGGTAGAAGGTAAGAGTCTTTTGAGCAAGCATTCAGGTTGGTGAAGTACACACACATCCTCTACTTTTCGATGGCCTTCTGCACCATCACCACATTGGAGACGTAGGTGGGGTATTGCACTTCCCGAATGTACCCCCACCTCCTCCAGCTTTTATACTTCCTCTCGGATGGGATCAGACAATGTGATGACTGAACTTCTGATCTTCTGCTTCATGGGTCTAGCCGATGGACAGACATTCAATTTGTGGCATGCAGTGTCGGTAGACACACCCAACATCTCAACAGTCATCCATGCAAAAACATCTTGATTCTCTTAGAGGGTTTAGATCAACAACTCCCTGTGACATGTATCAAAAGCTTCACTTATAAAAAAAACATCTACCTAGTTCTCCTTCAATCAGTCACGTTGGACTTGAGGCCACCTTCCCTTGCGTTTTGGATGTCCAGGGACCATGCTCTACGTTGCTTATAGCTCACAAGTAGAAGACTCAAGATTGCTCTAGGTTACCCCTGACAGCAATAATTTATCCATCTTCAGAAAATTTAACGGCGACACATTAAGTAGAGACCACAGCTCTGAAACTTTTCACCACCAGTTGGTTGAATATAATGTTATACATCGGGGGTGGATCCACCACGAGGAAATCTTTTATGAGCGTAAATTGTTTCACATTTTCTCCCCAACTTACCGGAAGCTTGACCACTCCCAACACTTCCTTCTTTCCACCTGAGAATACATACGGCGGACCGACCGGTGCGGTCATCTGATCGGCAATGAGGCTCACTTTATAGAATACTTGTTTGAAAGTACATTCACATAACTCCCTATATCAATGAGAATGCTTCCTACTTGTTAATTGTTGATTATCATCATTATTGCAATAACGTCGTTATATGGATTTCCCTTTGGGGGAAGATCCTCGTCGGTGAAATAAATAGGCGGATGGCCCTTGGGTTTTGGGGCAAAGGTTGAGAAGTTGAGTTCCCCCATTTGCTTCCCACTTGTCCTCTTCCCTGCCTTTGGGTCACAGCTATAGGGGTGACAAATTCTTTTAACTTCCCTTCCTTTATCAGCTCGTCAATAATACTGTTGCAGGTGTTTACATTCTTCTGTATCGTCTATGTGATCTCTCTGGTACTTACAATATTTTCTGCTATAAAAAAAAAGCTCTAGCTCTCATCTACGTTGCTTTCCTGAAGAACTCCTTATCCACGATGATGTCCATTATTTATGCGTTGGACCCCCTGAGCGGGATTTTGTGGGGGACCCAGGGATTATACCGGGGTGTTCAAGACGGTATGATGATTGATGGTTCTGGGACTTGGTCTGCCGCCTCTGATCCTTATGACGCTAGATGGAGTGATTGTTAGGGTGATCCTCGTAGTGGGGGTGGTTGGACGGTCGTGCACTTTGTCTAAGTTGTCCTTTGTTGTCTTGTGACGGTCTCTTATGGTGTCTCTGTTCGGCAAGCTCAGTGTCTTTCTCATAGGGGAAGATATATTTGTAAGTCATTTCCAACAGCTTAACCAAGCTCTATGGCTCTGCGAGTTTGAGATCGAAATGAAACCTATTCGAGCTCACTCCTTGTGTTGGCGCAACCTAGGACATGTTGGGCTTCAAGCCCCTGACGTCTAACAATTCACTCTGGAAGCATGCGATAAATGACTGCATGCTCTTGTTGGCTCCTTGCATCAGTTGCCACCAGAATCAGGCGTTTTTCTTAGGCCTCAGGGTATTGGCAAACTGTGATAGACAGAGTTTTTCAAACTCTGCAAAACAGGTGATTACTACCACGGGCAATTCATCAAATCACCTTAATGCGATTGATCCAAAGATCGTGAAGAAACATTTACACTTAAGGGCATAAAAAATTTTCAACAGGCATATGGACAATTCAAACGATGCGAGGTGGTCCTTGGGATCCGACCATCCTTTATACGTCTCTAAGACCAACATCTTGAACTTCTTCGGAGGTTGAACTCCGAAGATTTGTAAGAAGAAGACATTTTTTACTGCCTTTGTCTGCAATATTCATTTCCTCTCCTCCACGGTGGCGGATTCGACGCTGTCTTGGTATGGATCGTCGTCAAGTTTTTACTGCAGGTGGATTACCCTCCTTCCATTGTTGGCTGGTGGTTCCACTTGGATTTGGGGGGCGAGGCGGGGGTTGAGTGTTCCTTATTGTGCTGGCTATTCTCTTGGAATTGGGCCGCTGCTAATCCCAAGTATTTCTGTGAATTGTTCTGACATTTGGTTGGTGATCTGAGTTATCAAATATTGCAGGCTTTGTGGAACGAATTCTTCCATAAACTCCCGGATGCAGGCTACTTATCCTATGTTCCTCTGACTGGACCCTCCCTGCTGTTGTTGTTGGACTCCTCTTGTTCTTGATGACATTTTTCCACGCTCGCCACATCTTAAAGGACGTTGAATCCAAAAGTGTTCGGAAAACACACCCAAGGAATAGAACGTTTTGCTCGGAAGTGATTCGGGGGAGAGAGAGAGAGCAGTATGAAATAGTAAAAAGAGTCTTATTCATGACATGTGACCCATATTTATAGATTTATAGGTCTAGGTCTCAGCATTATAAAAGTACATATTAGCACATTCATCATTAACTTTTTAGGGAGATTTTTTTGGTAATTATAGAGTTATTTGCATATAAGAAAACTGGGGAACGATGTGATCAATTAGGGTTGTCGATCATCTAATAAACTTTGACTCGATCAATATCTAGTCCAAAAGAATGCTCGTCGTCAATCGTTCTGAAGGCTAATCACTGCTCTGATGAAGCTTTTCCTGGCGCCTTATGCCGTCGTTTGAACAAGACTTTTCTTTTGCAAATATTCAGAAAAACAAACTAATCGTTGAAGGCTATATTTAATCGGCTGCATCTTCTTCTTAAGCCGTTCGTCTACCTTGAGATTCGTGTGGACATATTTTTATATGTGCACCTATAAATGAGGATTCAATAAATTCTGAAAAGACTAAATCTCAAAAACTAATCATGTAAAATTATTTGATAACTGCTCTCAAGATATAAATATCTAGTAAATTTATTGGAATGCATAAACGCAATTAAAATTTAATTATTTCATTATTATGATTGAAACTATTTATTAAATCTCATTAACTTTACTTTAATTTGAATTCCTAATTAAGCTAATCAATAATTAATTATTCATTAAACTAATGGATTATTAACCAAAAAAAAATTTGTTATTAATCCGAATTTATTGAATCCGGAAGTTTAACTTGTTTAGCTTAAATTCTAGTTAAATCTACTTTTAATTTTTTTTTT
>NW_018165437.1:224932-226167 GCF_001263595.1 Phalaenopsis equestris | reverse complement strand
TTGCTCGGTCTTCATTCTCAATACTCACATCAAGCTTTGATAGATCTGTGATTATTTGATTGAAGCCATTCACATGCTACGCCAAATCAGAACCTTCTTACATCTTCAGCCCATATAGCTTTGCTTCATATATAATTTATTCATCAGAGATTTGGACATAAACTGAGTTTCCAATTTCTTCCATACCTCCCCTAGAGATTTTAGATTCATCACGTGATACAAAACCTCATCTGTCAGGCATAAATGTAATGTATGGTTGCTGTCGCTCGTTGTTGCAATTCTTCCCCATCTTCATCCTCCATGGCATCTGGTTTTGCTGCCCGTGAAGCTTTCAAGATTCTCTGTTGAGCCAACAAATCTTTTACCCTTATTTTCCACAATTTGAAGTTACCGGTTCCATCGAACTTCGCCATCTCAAATTTTATACCAGAAATTGTCATATGAAATTGATCCTGTAACGAACTCCTCTGCAAAGTCTTTTGTGAATTTTCAAATTTCTTGAGCCAGAAATCGCACTCACTTTGATCCTGCAACAAATCAATTAAAATAATCCCTTAATTAAGATTCCCTGAATTAAGTTTTCAAGAAAAATAACTTTCCCTTAATTGAATTTTTCCAGAAATCATTTTCCTTACACTTCCATAAAAAGCTCCCCTTTCCTTCCTGAAAAGCTCTGCTTCTATTTTCTAGAAAGGGAAATCCATTGAAGGAATATTCCTATACTTGAAATCAAAGATTCCCTGGGTAAAATACCTTATTTAAGCCTTAATTGAGCCTCCAATAGAGATCCACCTTAATTAAGCCTCCAACAATTATTTCCTTAATTAAGCCACCGTGCCTCCAGCAAAGATCCACCGAAGGAATATTCCACGGCTCCAGTAAAGGAAAGAAAATCTCTTTTCAATTTCTCCTCCGCACCTCCGTCCACCCAATAGCCTACCTCCCACGCCGAACAGCTTCTACTCCTGTGATGCTTGAAACTGCCGCATCCCTTCGTCGCAGAACCGTGCTAGCTATTCGTCGAATTCGGCTTACAACTCCCACACGAATGTCTGCATCGGCGCGGAACTCCCGCGGGAAACTCCTCTCGCAAATTTCTGTGTGCAACGAGCTTCTCCCCCTCTAGTGGAGATGGAAGATTCCATGATTATCCTCTGGCAAACAACCTGCAGCGAACTGCCATCGGCTTCGCCTTCACAAACTCCAGCGTTGGCGGGAGCCTCCCGCGCACAGCC
>NW_018165437.1:214937-224770 GCF_001263595.1 Phalaenopsis equestris | reverse complement strand
GCCCCCCCCTCCACAACCCCCAGCGTTGGCGGTAGCCTCCCGCGAACAGCCTATAACGAACCGCCTTTGGCTTCGCCTTCGCCAACTCCTGCATTCAGCTTCACCTTCGCAAACTGGTCCTCCCGCGCGATTCACACCATTCGCGAAATCCTTATTGCCTGCTCCAACAATCTACCGCAAACCACTAAAGTTTTCAACTGAATTGTTGAAGCCCCAAAATTCACCAAACTCCTCTGCCCTAGCCACCAAATCTCCTTTGTCAAAATCTTCTTTATTCCTACGCCCCCAAAATGCTCCACCGAAAATTTTCTTCCCTGCCCCAGAACCTCGCTCTGATACCACTTGTTGAGAAATTAGAGCAAAGAATAACAGGAATCGACACAAATGTAGAAGAACACATAAAGATTTAAGAGGTTCGGCAAAGCTGCTCACATCCTCGAGAGCAGAGCGACAACTTCATTTGCAATATTTAGAAAAAGAGTATAAAATACAAGATTCAGAATCTCTCCTAGGGTTACAAACATGACATATATATAACCCTATAGTACAATCTGTAATTACTTAAATTACCCCTGTACCAAACCACCCCTCAACCCAACCCACATAATGAAACTCCCCCGATTGGATAGATTCTTCCGCTCCACTCTGCTCGTGGGCTCCGCTCAGCTCCAGCATCTATCCCATTTATGGTATATGAGCCATACCTAACAAAGGGTCATCTTTTCTTTGAGGAAAATTAGCGTTAAACAAGTACTCTAGCTGGCCAAACATTGCGGCCACCACCATGATACCATTATTGATTTTTTCAGCACCAAATTTATTGCATGTAAGGTAACTAGAGGCATCCGAGGCTATCGATTGAGCTTTTGAATCTATAGTTGAGCATTCTGTAGAGGCACTTGAACTAGATTTTCTAGGAAGAATAGTCACAACATCTATTGAGGTCCCATTGGCACGCACAAATGATGACATTGCAGTTGCTTTCAACTCAAGAAAAATAACAATAGGAGCACTTCTTGAAAGGAAAATTGTCACAAGTAGCATTCCTATCCATTCCTCTAAAGCTCGCCTTCTCTCTTCTAAGAGCAACCGACTAGAATAAATTCGTATCAAAGCATGCTTTGGTGGAGCTGGGGTTATGTGCTTCTTGGGAAACACCCTTTTGAGAGCAGAAAATAATTTCAAGAAGTCACTGAACCTACGTAGGATATCATGGCTACTGCTAACCCCTTCTGAAGATTGTACACCAGTTAGAATCCTGTTCTGGAATCATGCGGCCAAATAGTGTCTCTTCCCTCAGTTATTTTTAAGGAATGCATGGTCTACTGCAGAAACAATTAGAAATATCGCTGTTAAATTGCAGTGACCAGTATGCCCAAACCACCGATCTTAAGATCTGGGTAGCTTCTTTCATCTAGGCACCGAAATTTCACTACCCATTTCCTTGGGGCGGCCGGGGGAACAAATTAATGCATTGTTACAGATCTCAATTGACACAAACGTGATCACCGACTGCAAAAGCGGGCTGGCAGTACCCAGCTGGAGCTGCTGGTTGTCACCCATCTCCACTTCCAAATCCCCACCTATTCACTCCTGCAATCTCATTCCTGGACAATGCAAATGATAAAAGTGTATCAACATTCAAGGATTCAAGGGATTCTAATATTTGTAACCATATATCACTTCTAATTCAAGGTTTAGGATTGCAATATCTCTGGTAGTTTCCTTTATAATGCTTTTGTCCCAAACTGCATTAAAACTTTATCTTCGATTTGAAACTATTCAGAAAAGGCCAGAGAGAGTGGAAGCCATAGATGCGAGAGAAGCAAGCTCTGTCATTAGTGTGTTTGCATTTTTCTCTCTCCATTTTTTGAAGATGTGTCCTTCTCGTCTTTGTGCCGCCATCCCGCTGCTGTGCCACAGCCATAACATTTTTTAAGCTCCGTGTCAGCTCAACATCCTCTTCTACCTCCCATCACCTTCTTCCTCTGACCCATGCTTTGATACGAATTAAGAGAGTCCGGATGGGCCCAAGCCCTGATTGGTTGGGTAAAGACAGGGGAACCGAGCGAAATAAGAGGAGGAAGAGAAGTCAGGGAAAGAAGCATCCAGGTCAAATTAACAGAGCTTCGTCATATATATATATAATTTTTGAAGGTTTTTTAAGCCGAACAAAACCGAGCTTATTTATAAGGCTCTTGTTCTGGTTAGGCCCAAGCCCTGAATGGTCCAACCAGCTAGCCAAGGATTGGTGATGTGGCAAGGGTCGAAGTTCATCAGCCAATGAAATGAATCCATGTGTGAGTCAACTTTGGTGTTCTTCCAATCAAAAAGGGCCATGTGACATGCGTTAAGTTATCTTGCATTAGAGGTTAATATGTGAGCTCGTCCTAGCTTGGATTAACCCAAATGAGCAGTAGATTTGGTCAGCCAATTATCTAAGGAAACTTCTATAGGAAGTTATTAGGTAGAGATCGAATACATGGGTAATTGGCACCAATTATTAGTGCCATTGAGGAAGCTTCTTGGAGAAGCTTTGAAGAACCCAAAATGTGGTCCTCAAGGTGTTCAAAGTGATTCAAATGATTATTTAAATGCTTAAGTGGGTTCATCAAAGTATGTGGTTTAAAGAAAAGTCCAAATTCATTCAAAGTTTGGTGTTATCAAAGGTATTTTAACTTGGCTTAGATTTGCAAATTTGAAATGGATTTAACAAGCTTATTGATATACCTAAAATATATAGCATTTATATACACATTTTTATACCTATTTTTGAGGATATTGCAATTTAATGGAAGGTATTTGTGTGTTTTTATTCAGGTACAATCAAATACATGAAAAATAGTGAAAGGAGTGAAAAATGATCAAATTTGGAGCAAAAATGAATAAGGTGTACAAAGAAACTTTGGCGCCTAAGCGCCCAGAACTGACGCTTATGCTCCAGGAAAACAGAGAAGGCTGCGCCTAGGCGCTACATACCTCGCGCTTAAGCATCAGATGTAGTTACTTGATGATTCAATGAATTTGAATAAATTTTTGATGAGGTGTTTGAAGCAACTCTTGGTGAAAACGTGAGATATGGTTAATGGAAACAAAAATACACTCAATTGGCTTTTGAAAGGAGGCAACTCTTGGAAGATTCATTGACTGTGGACACATTTTTAGGAGACACCAAAGTAAAAGAGGACTTAGATTAAATTGAAGAACCCCCCCGGGCTCTAGGGGGACTCCTACGCGCACCCCATAGCCACACCACTAACGTCTCTCTCATAGATTAATTAGGATATTTTTTTAGAGAGAAGAAGAGAGGAGTAGTAGTGTGTGAGTAGAGAGTATTGTAAGTGAAAGCAATATAAGAGATTCAAAGAAATGTCAAGAGTTTGGTGGATAGAATTTGAGATAAGTTTTTATCATTAGGACTACATTTGGTTTTTATTTAGACTTCTTGTTGTTTGCATGATTTCTACTTTTAAACTTAAGTGTCGTTGTGTTTTCTTCATGAATTATGAGTATTTCTCTTTATCTTTTTCTTAAAATGATAAGTGATTGTTTTGGATGAAAGTTGTGTGAAGTATTAATCTTTAATGTTGAAATAAGTTGTGATGATTTTTAACCTTATACTTAATTTACTTCTTGATTTAGTCAATTAAGATGTTAATATTTTTTTGTGAGAACATATAAGATCCGTGATTGTATTGTCTCAGTCAACTAACGGTAAGAATCACATGAGATTGTGTGGATGAGAATGTAATACATATAGTTGAGTGCAAATAAATAAGGAAATAAATTTTGAAGGGTGTAGAGTTAGAGTACTTTAACGTGACAGACTAAAGCCCTCAATTTGGTTTATAGTTTTAGGTTTTGATACGAGATGTTAGCCCCCAGGTGGAGGGAGAAGAGGGAACTCTAGAGTGAGAGCTAGTACCTTCCTTTCCTAACCCATCTTCAAGACTATTCAAAATTTAAATTAGCCAATATTCTATATAACATTTCTTATAAAATTAGCCAATATTCTATATAGCATCTCTTGTAAGGGTGAATAATACTATTGCTCCTATTTGGCTCAACACAATTTGATTACTTTCACAACACAATTCTTATACTTGTTACCAATTCATGATAAGGAAAAATATATTTTATTTATATTACCTTTATCTTACAAATATTTAGTTAATTTTAGTTAGTTGTCTACTTTATTTTCAATTATAAAAAATTACCAAAAAGAATCGAACTTTCATTTCTATTATAACATCTATAGTTTGATTAAGAATATTTTGTAAAGTAGAATCTATTACCTAATTTTTTCCGACTTATTTAATGATAGAAATTCTCCCTATGGGTTCGATATTTGGGGCTTAATAAAAAATTCCTATATTACTTGATAACGATACGTATACTTGCATAGTATCTCATATTTAAATATAATAATTTCATTTTTATTTGCTTTTTGTCAAGTTTTTGGCGGCGTTGCAAAGTAAGAAATATAAGTAAGGAAAAAATTAAGATTATAATTGTATACATCGTATCGTCATATAAAATCGGGATCAGGTTTTTAGCACCATTGCTGGGGATAATAAAAATATTTGAAGAAATTTTTAGAAAGTCTTATTGAAACTTTTAGATTTATCTTAGGAATATGTAGTGTTGTTTTTATATAAGTTCTTGTTTGTGTGATTTTATTTTATGTTGTTTTGCAGTAATGTATGGGTAATTCAGGTTCTAAAGGACTAGTGCCCCATGATTCTGAATTAGAAAGAACTATTAGAAAAATCACAAAAAATAAAAAAATATAGAAAAAAGATAAAAAATTTCAAGAAATGGCAAACCAAAATAATTAAAATGCTGAAATTAATCAAGAATTTAGACTTTTAAGAGATTATGCAAACCCTACAGTAGATGGACTTCATTGTAGTATTCAAAAATCTATTGTAGAAGCTAATTCATTTGAACTTAAACTTGCTAGTATCTAAATGATATCAAATAATTAGTTTGGGGGAACACCAACTGAAGATCCAAATTTATATCTTGCCAATTTTTGTAGAAATATGTGCTATATTTATATATGATAGTGTTTCAGATGATGTTATAAGAATTAAACTTTTTTTCCTTTCTTACTGAGGGATATGGCTAAGATATGGTTAAATTCATTTGCACCTAGATCTATCAAAACTTGGGGTGATTTAGCACAGAAATTCAGTGCTAAATATTTTCTACCATAAAAAAAATATGAAGTTTAGAATTGATATTGCATATTTTTGTCAATTTGAAGGAGAACCTATTTATGAAGCATGAGAACGATTTAAAGAACTACTGAGAAAGTGTCCACACCATTTTATACTAGATTGATTAATAATTCAAACCTTTTACAATGAATTAGCTGGATCTCTTAGATCTATCATCATTGTCGCTGCTGGTGGTTCATTGATGTCAAAAACATTTCATGACGCTTTTGTTTTAATTGAAGAGATGACTACTAATAATTTTCAATGGTCTTTTGAGAGGGTAAATCCTAAGAAGGTAGCCAATATTCATGAATTTTATGCTTTTGCAATGTTATCAAATCAAGTTGCTACAATTTCAAGGAAGTTAGACCAATTTGGAATGAATTTTTCTTAACCAACTTCAATGACTAAAGAGAATTCATTAGGAAAAATGGTAGATTCTCAAGCATCATTAGAAACTTTGAATGCCATAAATAATAATAAAAATAACCCATATTCATACTATTATGAACCATGTTGGAAGAGCCATTTTAACTTTAATTGAAATAATACTTCAGGTGATAATAATCAGCAATGGGGGAATAACCATGTAAACCCATTGAGAAACTGGAACAACCAATGTAATAGTAATTATAGACCTACTTATCCACAAAGTTTTAACAACAATCTACAATTCAAGAAGAAAAAAATATCTATAGAAGAAGTGTTGTTACAAAAAAGAAATCAGTTACAAAGTCAAGGAGCTACAATTAGAAATATTGAGAATTAATTGAGACATATAACAAATACATTAAGTAATAGATCCCAAGGAACACATCCTAGTAATGCAGGAGTAAATCCAAAAGACCAGAATAAAGAGCAAGTAAAAATCATTCAACTTAGAAGCAGAAGAGAGTTGGAAGGTAGAGTTCAAAAAGAGATTGAAGTAGAGAGAGAAGAAATTGAAGAGCCTGAAGAGGACGCTCTGAAAGGTTTAGAGAGATCTATTTCTCCACTTAAAATTGACTTGAAAAAAGCACCAAGTCCATTTCCTTAGAGACTTCATCAACATAACTTTGATAAATAATTTTCAAAATTTATGGAAATCTTTAAAAAGCTTATGATTAATATTTTATTTGCTGAAGCCTTAGAACAAATGCCAAGTGATATGAAGTTTACAAAGGATATTCTTAATAAAAAAAAAAGTTTGAAGATAACGAGACTGTTGCAATTAGTGAGGAGTGTAGTGCTATAATTTAGAAAAAGCTTCATGAAAAGCTTAAAGATCCTGGTAACTTCACAATTTCATGTGCAAAAGGAGATGGATTTTATAGGAAAGCTTTATGTGATTTAGGTACAAGCATTAACCTTATGCCATTATCAATATTTAATAGATTGGGATTAGGAGGGATTAGGAGAAAAATATCCCCTACTATTGTAACTCTGCAGTTAGCAGATCGTTCAATAACATATCTTAAGGGAGTTATAGAAGATGTTTTAGTGAAAGTGGATCGATTTATCTTTCTTGTTGATTTCATTATGCTAGATATGGAGGAAGATAAGGAAATAACTATCATTTTGGGGAGACCTTTTCTAGCTACATGAAGAGCAATGATAGATGTGCCGAAAGGGGAATTAACTATGCACGTCAATGATTAAACACTTACGTTTAATATTTCAAAATCAATGAAGTATCTTGCAAAAGGTAAAGATGACGAATATTACAGAATGGATGTAATAAGATATCTAAGTGAATGTCATTTTAAAACAACTTTTGAAGAGAAATCTGAAGTGAAAGAGTTGGAAAATGAGCAAGAAGATGAATTAGAGCAATGAGCAAGAAGATGAATTAGGAACACGAGCAAGAAGAGAAATTAGAGAAATTTAAAGATTTTTTATAAGGAAGATTCAAATTATGTTCGAGAAAGTTTTGAAGTTTTGGACATGACAGAAAAATGTAAATCTTTTTGTCCATCGATTGAAAAACCTGCCGAACTTGAATTGAAGTTACTTTCTGAACATTTAAAATATGCCTTTTTAGGTTATTCCTCAACATTACTAGTTATAATTTCCTCAAATTTAACTACAAAAGAAGAAATGAGTTTGATGAAAACTTTGAAGAGTTAAAAAAAAGCCTTTATAAGAAGGCCTCTGAATGGACAATTTCTGATTAAAGGAATCAATTCATCAATTTGTATGCATACAATTCATATGGAAGAGAACTGCAAACCCAGGGTTGAGCCTCAAAGGAGATTTAATCCTGTTATGAAAGAAGTTATTAAGAAAGAAATTTTAAAGTGATTAGATGTTAGAATTATCTACCCTATTTCAGATAGTGCATTGATTAGTCCAATTCACTACGTTCCTAAGAAAGAAGGAGTGACCGTGACTATGAATGAACATAATGAGTTAATACCAACAAGTTAAGTCAGAGAGTGATGAATATGCATTGATTATAGAAAATTAAATATTGTCACTAAGAAAGATCATTTTCCACTACCCTTTCTAGATCAAATGTTGGATAGACTAGCTGGGCATAAATATTTTTATTTTCTGGATGGATATACTGGTTATCACCAAATATTAATAGCTCCCGAGGATTAAGAGAAAATAACTTTTACCAGTCCTTATGGTATATTTGCTTTTAGAAGAATGTGCTTTGGTTTATGCTTTGGTTTATGTAGTGCTTTGGTTTATGTAATACCTCTGCTACATTTCAAAGATATATAATGGCTATTTTCTGTGATTTAATTGAAAAAAGAATTGAAGTTTTTATGGATGGGTTTTTTGATGGTTTTTTAGTGTTTGGAACTTCATTTGAATCATGTTTAGAATATTTATTGAAATTTTTTAAGCACTGTGAAGAAACAAATTTATGGTAGTAGGAGGAATTTTTTTAAGACATCTAATATCACAAAAAAAGTATGGAAGTAGATTTTGCAAAAAATTAAGTGATCGTTGATTTACCTTACCTAACAAATGTGAGGGAAATTAGGAGTTTTTTGGGACATGCTGGATTCTATTGGCAATATATTAAAGATTTTTCAAAAATTGCTATGCCTCTATGCCATTTGCTTGAAAAAGATGTAATTTTTAATTTTGATAAGGAGTGCCTAAAAGCTTTTGAGTTATTAAATGAAAAATTTGTGACTGCACCAATTATTGTTTCACTTGATTGGGAAAAACCCTTTGAATTAATGTGTGATGCTAGTGATTATGCTATTAGAGCTGTTTTAGGACAAAAACATGATAAGTTTTTTGAAGTTATTTACTGTGCTAGTATAACTCTTATGGAAGCTTAAATTAATTATACAACAACTAAGAAATAATTATTAGCAATAGTATATGCTTTTGATAAATTCAGATCATAATTAATTTGAATAAAATGTGTTGTAGATACTAATCATTCTGCCATTAAATATTTAATGCAAAAGAGTGATGAAAAACCAAAGTTGATACAATGGATTCTACTTTTGCAAGAATTTGAGTTTGAGATAGTAGATAAGAAGGGAGCTAAGAATCAAATTGTTGATCATCTGTCCAAGTTTGAATTAGAAAAATCACTCTATTTTGAAAAAGAGATTAATGAACATTTTTCAAATGAAGAATTTTTCAATATTAATGAGTGTCATGTTCCATGGTATGCCGACATTGTGAATATTATTGTTAGAGATATTATTCCCTATGGATTGACATATTAACAGAAGATAAAATTTTTATCTGAAGATAAGACTTATTTTTATGATGACCCTTTTTTATATAAACAAGGAAATGATCTAATTATTTGAAGATGTGTGCCTTTAGAAGAAACTTATGAGATTATCCAAAATTGTCATAACTTGGATTTCGGGGGACGTTTTGGTATTGATAAAATATCATACAAAATTTTTTACAATATGGATTTTATTTTTCTACAATCTTTAGAGATGTTAATGCTTATATCAAAACTTGTGATCGATGTCAATGAGTAGGCAATATTTCTAGGAGAAATGAGATGCCCCTCAATTATGGGTGGAAGTTGAGATATTTGTGTTTGAGGATTAGATTTCATGGTACCATTTATACCATCATTCGAAAATTTATATGCCTTGATAGTAGTAGATTATGTATCCAAATGGATAGAAGTTATTACTGTACCTCGATGTGATGCTCAAATTGTTGTAAAGTTTTTTAAAAACAAACATATTTTGTAGATTTGGGATGCCGAGAGTGATCATAACTGATGGGGGAAGTCATTTAAGAAATGCAATAATGAAAAAATATTAAGGAAATATCATATCAACCATCAAATTTTTACTGCTTATCATCCTTAGATAAGTGATTTGGCTGAATTTTCCAATCGTGAAATTAAAAGAATATTGGAAAAATTTTTGAATCCAACAAAAATGGATTCGTCAGTCAAACTTGATTACGCTTTGTGGGCTTATAGGACTGCATATAGTACTCCTATAGGAATGTCCCCATATAGGCTAATATTTGCTAAAGCTTGTCATTTACCAGTTGAACTTGAGCATAAAGCATATTTAAAGGATGCTGATGAGAAAAAAATATTGCAATTAAATGAGCTTGAAGAGATAAGAAATGAATCTTATGAGAGTGCTAAGATTTATAAAGAAAAGATGAAGATGTGGC
>NW_018165437.1:203767-214911 GCF_001263595.1 Phalaenopsis equestris | reverse complement strand
CTAAAAATTGTGATCGAAGGATTCTTACTAAAAATTTTTAGCCAGGGCAACAAGTTTTGCTATAAAATTTAAGGTTAAGATTATTTCCAAGAAAGTGTAAGTCCAAGTGGATGGGCCCATTTATTGTGATAAAAGTTTATCCTTATGGAGTTGTGGATATCAAATATCCTAAAACTAACAAAATATACAAAGTGAATGGTCACAGGCTGAAACCCAACTTTTTAGGAGATCGACTTAAATTAACGTCGGGCTAAAGACGTTAAACCAAACACTTTGTGGGAGGGAAGCCATAGTTATCAGTGTGTTTCTATTTTGAATGTTATGTTATTGTGTTTGATTAAGGAAAATTTTGTTAGTAATTTAAATATATAATGATTTAGTGATGATTCTAATACTTTAATAGATGACTTAGATATGTTAGAATGAGTATATGGACATTAAGCTGACCTATGCTAAATTAAGAATCGACGCTTAAGCGCCTACATTTGGCGCTTAAGCGCGGAAGTTAACTAAACATGCTAAATTACATTTCTAGAGTATTTAAACATGATTTAGTGGATTTTATTGTTGGTAAGTTGTTTGATAACGTGTCTAGTAGTTTTAGGCTTGGTCAAAAGCCTTTAAATAGTAGGGTATGAAGAGAATTCTCACCCCACTTCAATTTTCACCCTGAAGTTTATGTGAAAACTGAAAGATCTTGGAAGAATGTTTGCTTGGGAGATTGATATGAAGAAGGAGGAAACCATGAAGAAGAAGTTTGTTAGTCAAAGTGCACAAGAGTTATACAATGGTTTCCTAGCCGTTAGTATAGAAGGAATAACAGAGAAGATCACAAAGATTGAGACTAACGTGGCTTCAACTGAAGCAAAGGTGAATGAGACTAATGCACATTTGGAGCATATTGGATGGAAACTTAAGATGCAATATAGCCATACTGATTTTATAGAAGAAACAGACAAGGCTATGTACTTAAAAAACAAATGGATTAAAGAAGACTCAACCAGAGTTCTTCAACACCGTCCGTTCTATTAGATCTATATTTCAAATGCCCTAAGAGAGACAAATGAAAGGCTGAAATTCGTTCCATCAGAAATAAAATGGAATTAAGTTCTAAGTTTAGTTTTAATTTATGTTAGGTGTTCTGATGTTAGCATTAAGTTTGTTTTAAGTGTTTTTAATGTTAAGTTTATTTAATGTTTGAAGTTTTTGCTTAATAATTATCTCATCCATGACTCTTTGAATTGAAAAATTATGTTTGTATTTGTTTATGAATTAATATAAGTGTTTGTTTGTGTGTAAAATTTTGTTTTAAATTGAATTAGTGAAGATTAGTGAATTTCACAAAGAGAAGAGTTGAAGAGGAAGAAAATAGTTATTAAAGATTTATAAGACCAATTAGAGTGGTTGACTTAGGCTAGATGTGCATTTCACTTAAAATCAAAAATATCAAATTTCGTGCACTGGATACTAAGTGTCAAATCCTTGCACTTAAGTGCTTGAAAACCCGAGAGGTAGGCGCATAAGCCCTGAACCAGTTTCACTTAAGCGTCGGTTCACGTAAACCGGTTCGCGAACGGTTAAAGGTGAAAAATTATACCGAAAAACACCATTTTTGAGCCCCAATGTGGTCTTCTTCCCTTTGAGTTTGCGAGTGTGGATTTAGGGCTTCTTCTAGAGTGAAGATTTCATTGGGGAATTGATAAACCAAAATAATATGTAGTTTTAAGTATTTATTTAATGCTTATTTTTTGTGATATTGCACTTTAAAGAAGGGTATTTTCATGTTTTTGTTGTAGGTATATCAATTTTAGGTATTTGGAGCAAAAGTAGCAAAAATGATGAAATTTGGAGCCAAAAGAGTGAATTTTGGAATTATGGCGCAAGATGCGCCAACTTACAAAGAACTGGCGCAAGATACGCCAGATTGGTGCAAGATGCGCCAGAGATAACTTTTTGCTGATTAAGGCAGTTTGAGATAAATTTTGCATGAATTTCAGAAGGGACACTTGTTCTAAAGACCCCTTGGAGTGATTCAATGTATTTAGATACTTTGGAAGGTTCTTTTTTGGAGGAATATGTCTCTTGAATTAATTGACATGTCTTTTAAATTCAAAAGAGTTGACTTTTGGATAGAGTTTTGGAGGGAATTTTGAATTCTTTTTGGAGGGAGGCAACCTTTAATAAAAGAGAGGGAAGTCTAGGGCTGGAGAGGGAGAGTGTAGCGTGTAAAGGGGGTAAAAAAAGAGGTTTTTGGAAGTGGCGTGAGAGAGAGAGAGACAAGGCAAGGGCTTGAAGATTTTCTTCAAGGAGGAGAGGGAAGGTGAGAGATTTCTTATTCATTACACTTATAAGAGAGAATTGAGAAGGCTTGTAAAGAGAGAAAGGCTTGAAGATAACTTCTAAGGATATTCTTGAGAAGGATTGTGCTATAAGTTGTGTCTTTTATTTCTTTAATTTTTAAAACTTGTTTTTATATATGAAATCCATGTTTTATCGTATCTTTCTCATGAATTATGACTAGTCTTCTTTATCCTTCTCCCTACTTTGAGATATGGTTTTGTGAAGAGTTAATTTTGTTTTATATAGTTTTAAATGTCAATAATTTGTGATGATTTGAATTCCGATCTTCATTTACTTTTTGATCTGACCAATTGAAATGCTAAAATGTGTTGAGAAACATATGTTCCGAAAGGGCTATGATTTCTACAACATATGGAAAATCACATTTGATTTCATGAGAGAGTATGTCATCCATGGAGTTGGGTGCAAATAAATAGAAAAATATACTTTGTTGGATGCAAAATTGGAGATTTTAAGGTGATAGATTAAAATATGCAAAATTGGAGATTTTAAGGTGACAAATTAAAATCCCCAATTTGGTTCAGTTGATTAGAAACTGATGCGAGATTGTTAGCCCTCAGTTGAGGGAGTAGTGAGAGCTCTAAAGTGGCAGCTGGTATCCTCCCAGCCTAACCCACGAAACCACAGAATTAGGGACCAAACTCTGGATTAATTAATGTTCTTTATGCACTCTGAAGAGTGTAAAGAATATGATTGTTTCTATTTGGCACAAAACACTTTATATATATATATATATTTAAATGATTTTAATTTCTTCACAATCCATATACTCATTGTAAAAGGGAAGGATTCTTTCTTAAATTTGAACTTTCCATCAAAAAAACTTTGTTTAGTTTTTGTAAGTTTACTTTTGAAAGTTTAGAATTTAGTTCAGTTAATTTTGTCTTTCAACTACATTTTATTTAGCATTCACTCTAGTATTTAATATTCAAATTTCACACTTTACTCTTTGTAGTTTTAAAAATTGTAGTATACATTTAGTATACATTATAATTGTAGTATACATTATAATCTTAAGAATTTATTTATAGCATTTTCAACATCCCTGTGGGATCATTATCTAGGACTCCATTAAAGCCCTTTATTACTTGAGCGATACGTATACTTGTGTTATTTTTATAGGGAATTTAACAGTTTAAAGATTCTTAAAAGATAAAAGTATTTTCACTGAAGTCATTTTTGTTGAGATTAATTTGTATATTTTCTATTGTATATACTATGTGTATTTTGTAATGTTGAAAAATATTTACAAAATTAACACACTAAATCCACCCTCATCAAGTTTTTGGCGCCATCATCGGGGAAGTAACAGAAAGTTTTAGTAAGTTATTTTATAATTTATAGTATTTTTATTTTTAAACTAAAAAAATGTGTTTGTAGCTTAGTTTAAATATTTTCTTATTTAAATTGTTCTCTTATTTTAAATTACTTCTTGTGTTTGTTTATGCATAGTGTAAGATTTGAGTATTTAGTACCTAACAATTCTGAGTTAGAAAGAACTATTAGAAAAATTAAAAAACAACAAAAAGAGATAGACCATATTAACAAAATGACTTGCAATTTAAGTAATGCTGGAAATGAAAATGAACATCATCAGAGACCTTTAAGAGATTATGTTATTCCTACTGCAGATGAAATTTAATTGAGTATACAAAACACATTTGCTGTAGTTACCAATTCAATTGAGCTTAAACCTGCTATTATCCAAATGATATAAAATAATCAGTTTAGGGGAACACCAACTGAAGATCCTAATTTACACGTTGCTAGTTTTCTAGAATTATGTGCTACTTTTAAATATGAAGGAGTGTTGAATGATTCCGCCAGACTTAGACTTTTTCCTTTTTCACTAAGGGATAAAGCTAAGATGTGGTTAAACTTGTTAGCACTTGGATGTATCAAAACTTGGGGAGACTTATCACAAAAATTTTTATCTAAATATTTCCTACCTTCAAAAACTGTTAAGCTTAGAAATCAAATTACATCTTTTTATCAGTTTGAAGGGGAATCAATTTATGAAGCATGTGAAAGAACTAATAATCTCTTTAGAAAGTGTACACACCATGTGTTGCCAGGTTGGTTAAAAATTCAAACTTTTTATTATGGATTGATTGAATCTCTTAGATCGACAATTGAAACTGCTGTTGGTGGATAATTAATGTCAAAACTATTTGATGAAGCATATTCTTTGATTGAAGAGATGGCTACTAATAATTTGATGGCTACTAATAATTTTCAAACTAATAATTTTCAATTGCCCCTTTGAAGGCTAATTTCAAAAACAGTAGTCAGTATTCATGATTCTGATGCAATATCTATGCTAGCTGCACAAATACCTGCTATATTAAAGTAGATAAATTAATATGGAATGAATTATTCCCAGACATCACCTGTGCTTGAGGAAAACTCATTGGGATAAATGATAGAATTTCAATATTCTTATGAGACCTTAAATGCAATAAATAATCATTCTAATAATCCTCATTTTTAATAATTCTTATGCCAATTATTATAATCTTGGTTGGAAGAATCATCCAAACTTTAGTTGGATTTGGAGTAACAACAACTTTGTAAATCTGTAATGGGGAAACAACACTGTGAACCCATTGGGAAACTCTAAAAATCAAGAAAATCTAACTTATAAACCTTATTACCCTCCAGGTTCTAATAATTTGCAAAGGAGAAAAAGTTGTCAATGGAAGAACTGATCTTACAAATGGGAAGTCAATTACAAAGTCAAGGAGTTGCAATTAGAAACATGAAAAATCAATTAGGATGTATTGCTACCACACATAACAATAGACCTCTAGGAACGTCGTCTGGTAATGCTAAAGTAAATCCTAAAGATCAGAAAAAAAGAGCAAATTAAGGCTATTCAACTTAGAAGTGGAAAAAATTAGAAAACAAAGTTCAAAAAGAAGTCGAAGTTGAAGTTGAAAAAGATGAGGTGGAAAATGAAAAATCTGGTGAAGATTTTCATTTTGAGTCAGAATGTCCTATTAAACTAATGAAAATCACTGTAGAGAGACCACCACCTTCATTTCCTCAAAGATTGAAGCAGAAATATAGAGATAACCAATTTTCAAAATTTTTAGAAATATTGAGGAAATTAACGATAAACATTCCATTTGTTGAAGCTTTGGAACAAATGCCAAGCTATGTGAAGTTATTGAAGGATATAATTAATAAGAAAAGGAAGTTTATAGATAATGAGATTATTTCACTCAGTGAAGAGTGTAGCGCTATAATTCAGATAAAGCTTCCTGAAAAACCTAAAGATTCTAGAATTTTTACAATTCCTTGTGCTATTTTCAAAATTTTTTTTGGAAAAGCTTTAGGTGATTTAAGAGCCAGTATTAATATTTTGTCATTATCTATTTTTAAAAGGTTGGGTTTAGGAGATATTTCACCTACAACTATACTCTTTAGTTAGCTAATCATTCGATTACCTATCCTAAAGGAGTTATAGAAGATGTTTTGGTAAAAGTTGTTAAATTTATCTTTCCTGTGGATTTTATTGTATTAGATATTGAGGAAGATAAATAAATTCCTATCATTTTAGAAAGACCATTACTTGCCACTGGAAGAGCTTTGATAGATGTGGAGAAAGGAGAACTAACTATGAGAGTTAGGGATCAAAATGTTACATTTAATATTGCAAAATAAATGAGATACTCTGCAAAAGAGCAAGAGATTAAATGCTTTAGATTGGATATTAATGAATATTTAATCCATGAATATTTCAAGAAGACATTCAAAAGAGAATTTAAAAAGGAATATGTGGAATATCAAGATGAGGATAAAAATCAAGATGAATCTACGGAAGTAAGTAAAGAAGACTTGGATTATGTTAAAGAAATATTTGAAATGTTAGACCCTACAGAAAGTAATAAGAGTTTGATTTCATCTGTTGAGAAAACACCTGAACTAGAATTGAAAACACTTCCTACACAGTTGAAGGATGAATTTTTATGAAATTTATCTACATTACCTGTTATAGTATCCTAAGAATTAACTGATACGCAAGAGCAACAGTTTTTGAGAACTTTGAAAAGATATAAGAAAGCATTTGGATGAATATTAGTTAATATTAAAGGAATCAGTCTTTCAATTTGTATGCATAAAATTTTATTAGAAGATTAACATGAACAAAGAGCTAGTCCTTAAAGGATATTAAATTCTATGATGAAGGAATTTGTTAAGAAAGAAATTTTAAAATGGTTAGATGCTGGATTAATATATCCTATTTCAGACAGTGCTTGGGTAAGTCCAATTCACTGTGTTCCAATGAAAGGAGGAGTGACTGTAATGACAAATGAGAATAATGAATTAATATCAATAAGATAAGTCACTGGATGGAGAATCTTGATAGATTATAGAAAATTAAATTCTGCCACCAGGAAGGAACATTTTCCTTTACCCTTTTTGGATCACATATTCGATAGGCTGGCTGGGCACAGATATTTTTATTTTCTAGATGAATATATCGATTATCATCAAATACCTATTGCTCCAAGGATCAAGAGAAAATAATATTTACTAGTCCTTATGAAACTTTTTCTTTTCGACGAATGTCCTTTGGATTATGTAATGCACCTGCAACATTTCAAAGATATATGGTGTTAATTTTTAGTGATTTAATAAAAAATGGGATTGAAGTCTTTATGAATGATTTTTTATTTATTTGGAACTTCATTTGAAATATGTCTAAATCATTTAGAAAAAGTTCTTGAATGATGTGAAAAGATTAATCTCGTATTAAACTGGGACAAATGTCAATTTATGGTAACAGGAGGAATTGTGCTTGAGCATAAAATTTCAGAAAATGACATAGAAGCAGATTTTGCAAAAATTCAGGTTACATCAAACTTACCTCCACCTACTACTGTAAGAGGAGTTAGGAGCTTTTTAGGACATGCAGGGTTTTACGTGTGATATATTAAAGATTTTTCAAAAATTACAAAGCCTTTATGCCAACTTCTAGAAAAAGATACAAAATTTGATTTTAACCAAGATTGCCTTAAAGCCTTTGAAACTTTTAAGGAAAGGTTGATCGCTGCTCCTATAATTGTTTCACCTGATTGTGGGAAAACTTTTGAATTAATGTGTGATGCTAGTGATAATGTAATTGGAGCTGGATTAGGGCAAAGATATTATAATATTTTTAAAGTTATATACTATGCTCAAATTAACTATACCATCACTGAAAGTGATACACCTAAAAGATATAGTATTTTTATACACATTTTTATACCTATTTTTGAGATATTGTGCTTTAATAAAAGGTATTTATGTTTTTTTATTTCGGGTACAATAAAATAGATGAAAAAATGCTAAAAGGAGTGAAACATGATCAAATTTGACGCAAAAATGAAGAAACGTACAAAAATGAACTGGGGCATCTAAGCTCTAGGTACCCCCCGCTTAAGCACCAGAGTAGTTATTTGATGATTCATTCAATTTTGACGAATTTTTGAAGAGGTGTGTAACCCTTGGTAAAAAAGTGGAAAATATCCCATAGACACAAAAATTCATTCAATTGGCTTTTGAGGAGGCAATTTCTAGAAGATTCATTGAATGGAGATACATTTTGAAGGGACACCAAGACACCTTTTGGATTTTTATTAAAGAATACTTGGATCATCAAGGCTAGAGGCCAACCACCCAATAGATTTTACAACCATCATCCATCCAAATTTCCACCACCGCCGACCACTTTATTTTTATTTTGAGTATTAGTTTGTATTGTGAGTGAAGGAAGAGAATTCAAAGGAACTTCAAGACATTTGGTGGACAAGATTTGAGATAAGTGTTATCTTTGTGACTACATGTGGTTTTAATCTAGATTTCTTATTTGTGTGCATGATTTATACTTTTAAGCTCATGTGTGGTTGTGTTTTCTCCATGGATTCTGAGTAGTTTTCTTTATCTTTTTCCTTAAAATGATAAGTGATTAAGTGTTTAAAGGAAGTTGTGTGAAGTACTGGACTTTAATGTTGGAAGAAGTTGTGATGATTTGAAGCCTTGCACTTCATTTATCTCTTGATTTGCCAATTTAGATGTTAATACATGTTGTGAGAACATTTAAGATCCAAGATGGCATTGTCTTAGTCAACAAATGGTTAGAGTCACATATTGATTTCATGAATGAGAATGTAGTTCATGAGGTTGAGTGCAAATAAATAGGGAAATAAACTTTTCAAGGGTGTAGAATTAGAGGACTTTAGAAAGATAGGCTAAAGCCCCCAATTTTATTTATAGTTTTAAGTTTTGATATGAGATGTTAGCCCCCAGGTGGAGGGAGAAGAGGGAACCCTAGAGTGAGAGCTGGTATCTTCCCAACCTAACTAGTCTTCAAGACTATTCAAACTATAGATTAGCCAATGTTCTTTATAGCATCTCTAGTAAGGGTAAAGAATGTTGTTGCTCCTATTTGGCACATCACATTTAACATACTTAAAAAACAGAATTATTATACTTATTACTGAATAATGATAAGGAAAAAGATATTTAACTTTTATAAACTTCATCTTGCAAATATTTAGTTAAGTTAATTAGTTGCTTACTTTATTTTCATATATCAAAAATTACAAAAAAAATAGAATTTTCATTCCTATTATAGCTTCTTAAGTTTAAGTAAGAATATTTTGATAAGTACATTTTTGTCAACTAAACTTTCTAGTTTTTTTAAGTGCATATTGCACTCTTCCCTATGAGTTCGATATTTGGGGATTAATTAAAAAGTCCTATATTATTTGACAACGATACATATACTTGCGTAGTATCCCATATTTAAATATTATAATTGTCTTCTTATTTTTTTCATAGTGGAAAACTTACTTAGCTTTTGCTTTGGATCAAAGTTTTTTACTTTATTGCAAATTAAGAATAACTATTAAGGAAATTAATCATATAATCGCATACATTGCTTTTTATATCTATATAAAAAGTCGACATCATGTTTTTGATGCTGTTTCCGGGGAAGCAACATTATAAAAAAAAAGAGATGTTTTTAGAAAGCAAAAATTTCTATTTTATACAAAGTCTTATTTAAACTTTAAGATTTTTTAGGAATATTGCAGTGTTGTTTTTATATATTAAGTTCTTTTTTGTGTGTTTTTATTTTATTTTACTCTTTATGTGTTTTATAGTAATGTATGCGTAGTTCAGGTTCCACATGACTTGTGTCTTACGATAATGAATTAGAAAGAACTATTAGGAAAATTAATAAATTAAAAATTACTGAAAAATTTTAAGAAATAGAAAATAAAAATAATCAAAATGTTGAAGAATTTGGACCTTTAAGAGATTATGCAAACCCTACTGTGGAACAGTGGATGAACTTCATTGTAGTATTCAAAAACCCACTATAGTGGCTAATTCATTTGAACTTCAACATGTTATTATCCAAATGGTATCAAATAATCAGTTTGGGGGAACACCAACTGAAGATCCAAATTTTTATCTTGCCAATTTTCTAGAATTATGTGCTACATTTACGATGTATCAGATGATGATATAAGAGTTAGATTATTTTCTTTCTCACTGTAGGATAAAGCTAAGATATGGTTACATTCATTATCACCTGGATCTATCGGAACTTGAAGTGATTTAGCATAGAAATTCCTTGCTAAATATTTTTCACCATAAAAAACTGTGAAGCTTAGAAATGATATTACATCATTTAGTCAGTTTGAACGGAAATCTATTTATAAAGCATGGGAATGATTTAAAGAACTCTTAAGAAAGTGTCCACATCATGCTATACCAGATTGGTTAAGAATTCAAACATTTTACAATAGATTAGGTGGATCTCTTATATCTATTATCGATGCCACTGTTGGTGGTTCATTGATGTCAAAACCATTTAATGTCGCTTATCCTTTAGTTGAAGAAATGACTACCAATAATTTTCAATGGCCTTTTGAAAGGGTAAATATTAAGAAAGTAGCCCATTTTAATGAAACTAATGCTTTTGCCATATTAGCAAATCAAGTTGCTGCAATTTAAAAGAATTTAGACCAATTTGGAATGAATTTTTCTCAACCAATTTCCATGATTGAAGAGAATTCATTAAGCCAAATGGTAGATTCTCAAGTATCATTAGAGACTTTGAATGCCATAAATAATAAGCAGAATAACCCATATTCAAATTATTATAACCCAGGTTGGAAGAACCATCCAAACTTTAACTGGACTAACAATTCGGGTGGTAATAATCAACAATGGGGAACAACCAAGTAAACCCATTAGGAAACTGGAAAGACCAAGTTAATAATAATTATAGAACTACTTATCCTCTAGGAATTAACAATAATACAAAATTTAAGGATAAGAAGTTGTCTATAGAAGAAGTGGTGTTACAAATGAGTAATCAATTACAAAGTCAAGGAGCTACAATTAGAAATATTGAGAATCAACTTTGGCAAATTGCAAGTTCATTAAGTAATAGATCCCAAGGAACACTTCCTAGTAATACTGAATCAAATCCAAAAGACCAAAATAAAGAAGAAGTTAAAGCCGTACAACTTAGAAGCGGAAGAGAGTTGGAAGGTAGGGTTTAAAAAGAGATTGAAGTAGAGAGAGAAGAAATTGAAGAATCAAAAGAGGGCGCTCCAAAAGATTTTGAAAGACCTATTTCTCCATTAAAAATTTATTTAGAAAAACCACCACCTCCATTTCCTCATAGACTTCGACAACAAAAGTTGGATAAGCAATTTTCAAAATTTTTAGAAATATTTAAGAAGCTTACAATCAATATTCCATTTGCTGAAGCCTTAGAA